>NC_136943.1:3148652-3168652 GCF_949987615.1 Pollachius pollachius
TCAGGCCTGGACAGCGCCGGGTAATAGCCAAGCGTTTGTTTATAAATTATTAATGATTTCCCTCCCTTGGCTGTCAGGGCGGACAGGCGGAGAGACAAACGCGGTGCTCTGTTTGTGCGCCGCCCGCTCCTCAAACAGATTGCAATTTATTTCTCTGCAGTTTGTCCGTCAAGTCGCCGTGACAACATAATCCCGCTAAGCCCGCGCTCTGCTTCCCGTGTTGGCTCTCATGCAAAGAGGGGTTCAAATCCCCCTACCTGTCAGGGGGGGGGGGGTGGGGGGATGCCAGCCTGCTGCCCTGACCCCCTGGGGAGGGGAGGGATGGTGCCTGCTCAGACTTAACCCCCGCGTGCCTGGAGCTAAGCCACTGTAAACACCCGGACCCTTGGAGCAGCTAACCACGCTAATCAAGAGCCAAGTTAGCTCCCTCGCTACCAAACACACTAAGAACTAGAGATTTGGACTGCCACTGTGCGTGTGTGCGCGCGTGTGCGCGTGTGTGTGAGTGTCTGTATCAGGGTGTGCCTGTGTGCGTGTGTGTTTGTGTGTGTTTGTATATGAGGGTGTGTGTGTGTGTGTTTGTGTGTGTGCGCGTGTGTGAGTGGATGTGTGTCTGGGTGAGGGTGTGTGTGTGTACATGTGTGTTTGTGTGTGTGAGTGTGTGTGTTTGTGTATGAGGGTGTGTGTGTGTGTCTATGGGGCTGTGTGTGTGCGTGTGCATGTGTGTGTGTGTGTATGTGTGGCCAGTTGACAGCCTGTAATCCTGAGAAGAGCGACATGAAGAGGACTCTAACACCACCGATACAAAGATACTGTAGATACACCATCTACTACACCAGCTAATACACCACCTTCTACAGCTACATCACCAGATACTGCAGTACTAAAGCTACTCAAACAGACTAGTACTGAAACTACATACATAGAGAGAGAGAGAGAGAGAGAGAGAGAGAGAGAGAGAGAGAGAGAGAGCGAGAGAGAGAGAGGAGAGAGAGGGAGAGACATCGAGAGAGAGAGGGTGAGAGAGAGGAGAGAGAGAGAGATAGTCTTTTCTCACGCTAGCAGCAGTCCAGCTATGTGAGGCGATAAGGAGGAGGTGTTGCAGCAGACGAGGGCAACGAGCCAAAGAATAAATAACAAAAGGACCTTTTCACCTGGAGCCCCCGCTACACGCTACACACAAACACGCTACACGCAAACACGCTAACACGCTACACGCTAAAAAGCTAACAAGCTATCCCGCTGATACACTAACATCTGCAGCTACAGTCAGGCACCGTGGAGACAGGCCAGTAAGGCGGCGCTAGGGGTTAGACAGTACAGAGACAGGTCATTAAGGAGCAGGTAGGGGTTAGACAGTACAGAGACAGGTCATTAAGGAGCAGGTAGGGGTTAGACAGTACAGAGACAGGTCATTAAGGAGCAGGTAGGGGTTAGACAGTACAGAGACGGGTCATTAAGGAGCAGGTAGGGGTTAGACAGTACAGAGACAGGTCATTGAGGAGCAGGTCGGGGTTAGACAGTACAGAGACAGGTCATTAAGGAGCAGGTAGGGGTTAGACAGTACAGAGACAGGTCATTAAGGAGCAGGTAGGGGTTAGACAGTACAGAGACAGGTCATTGAGGAGCAGGTAGGGGTTAGACAGTACAGAGACAGGTCATTAAGGAGCAGGTAGGGGTTAGACAGTACAGAGACGGGTCATTAAGGAGCAGGTAGGGGTTAGACAGTACAGAGACAGGTAATTAAGGAGCAGGTAGGGGTTAAACAGTACAGACGGGTCATTAAGGAGCAGGTAGGGGTTAGACAGTACAGAGACGGGTCATTAAGGAGCAGGTAGGGGTTAGACAGTACAGACAGGTCATTAAGGAGCGGGTAGGGGTTAGACAGTACAGAGACAGGTCATTAAGGACCTCTCAACTCTCTCCTCTCCTCTCCTCTCCTCTCTCCCTTACCTCTCCTCCCTCCTTCTCTCCTCTCCTCTATCCCTTACCTCTCCTCTCTCCTCTCCTCTCTTCCTCTCTCCTCCTCTCCTCGCTCCCTCTCCCCTCCTCTCCTCTCCTCTATCCCTTACCTCTCCTCTCTCCTCTCTTCCTCTCTCCTCCTCTCCTCTCCTCTCATCACTCACACCTCAGCTCTGCCTCCAGGCGTCTGGGGGAGATTAGGACGGGCGTCTGAGGACTCAGAGTGAGGGATGGGGGCTTCAGAGAGGAGGGCTCCCTGGTGGTCACACCGGGGGACTGTGGTCCTCAGAGTGAGGGATGGGGGCTTCAGAGGGGAGGGCTCCCTGGTGGTCAGACGGGGGACACGGTCCCTGCTGCTGTAAAACATCCATCTCCTAATCCCCGGGCCCGGGCCCCGCGCCGCGGCGCTATGATTAGCTAAGAACACAGTAACGGCTCGCTCTAAGCTCCACAACAAGTCAATAGTGTTGAGGAGTTGCGCCGCGACAGCTGGCTAACGCTACATGCTTCGGCTACTTTAGCGCTTCCATTCGTCTTGCTGCGGGAAAAGCACTTTTCTGGGGGTTAGGAAACTAAATCCAGATTTGAGACCTGGCGTTCTGGACGTCTCTTACCCCACCCCCCATCTCCTCCCCAACCCTCTCCCTCCTCCCTTCTCCTCTCCCCTCCTCTGCCCCCCCCCCCCCCCTCTCTCCCCCTCTACCCCCCTCCCTTCTCCTTTCCTCCTATCCCTCCTCCTCCCCCCCTCCACCTCTCCCCCCCTCCTCCTCCCCTCTCCTCCCTCAGGGGTGAGGACACCCCTGACTGTAATGGATGATGCTCCACCCGGCCTGGTACAGCCTCCCCCATCCTCCCCCCTCCTCCCCCACACGTCCCCTCCAGGCTCTTTAGAAGGGGGGAGGAGGAGATGGATTTCCCCCCCCTCTCCTGAGTGCTTTTAGTCGATATCAGCGAATCAGAGAGATACAAGACTGATGCTTAGCATATTGTAGCTCGGTGTAGCACGTTGTAGCATGTTGTAGCATGTTGTAGCATGAGGTAGCACGTTGCAGCCTGTTGTAGATCGTTGTAGCTCGTTGTAGCATGTTGTAGTGTGTTGTAGTGCTTTGTAGCATTTTGTAGCTCGTTGTCGCATGTTGTAGCATGTTGAAGCTTGTTGTAGCAAGTTGTAGCTCGTTGTAGCAAGTTGTAGCTCAGTGTAGCATGTTGTAGCTCATTCTAGCATGCTCTAGCGGGTTGAACCACGTAGCAGTATTCTGCAGCGTAGCGGAGGAGCTGTGATGAAGTGATGAAGATTCACGGCTCATAACTCCTCAAAACAGTTCAAAGAGATCAAAGAGAAACCACATGCTACGCTACATTAGCATAACATCTTCCAGACTAACCAGGGAGAAGCAATGATGAAGAACTTCAACGAATCATCCCTCTCTCTCTCCCTCTCCCTCTCTCTCTCTCTCTCACAATAACTAAACTTTGTGCAGCAGAACTTTGTGTAAAGTCAAAGCATGAATTCTAGTCCCTCAAAAGCTGCAAGAACATCAACCAGTGAGGTGTCTCCATCGGGGGGTTCTGAACCCATCTCCTCCTGGCTCTTCTGAAATCCCTCCAGAAGGGATTCTGCTGTCATGACGGACGGGAAGTCGAATAATGAGGCAGCGGACTGACGGCAGCTGCTGGAGGCTGTGAAGTAGCATCAACTTAACACATACACACACACACAAACACACACACACACTCACACACACACACTGACACACACACACACACACACACACATTGACAAACACACACACACACACACACTGACACACACACACGCACACACACATACACACACTGACAAACACGCAAACGCACAAACACACACGGACACATACAAACACACACGAACGCACACACACCCACACACACACACACACACTCGCATACCCTCAAACTCACAAAACAGGGTAATCCCCTGGTGTGTTTTACACCCCCGTTGCCGCCGGCGACAGCAAAGTCACTCGTAAATTCCCTGCCGAGGTTTTGTTATCCCGGTACGTGACCCACGGCGTCTAGCACCCAGTCAGTCAGAGCCTCGCGCCCGGCCTGCTGCCCACACCTCATCACTCAGCCTGATACACACAGAGCCCCACCACAGAGCTCCACCACAGAGCCCTACCTCGGAGCTCCACCACAGAGCCCTACCACAGAGCTCCACCACAGAGCTCCACCACAGAGCCCCACCACGGAGCTCCACCACAGAACCCTACCTCGGAGCTCCACCACAGAGCCCTACCACAGAGCCCCACCACAGAGCTCCACCACAGAGCCCCACCACGGAGCTCCACCAAGGAGCTCCGCCAAGGAGCCCCATCACGGAGCTTCACCACGGAGCTCAGAGCCCCACCTTGGAGCTCCACCGTAGCGCTCCACCCAAGACCTGCGTTTGCGTGTGAGTGCATGTGTGTTCATGTGTGTGTGTGTCTGTGTGAGTATGTTCATGTGTGTAAGAGTGTGTGTGTTCATGTGTGTTTAAGTGTGTGAGTGTGTGTGTGTGAGTGCGCTCGTGTGTGTGTGTGTGTGTGTGTTCATTTGTGTGTATGAGTGTGTTTATGTGTGTGTGTGTGTGTGAGTGTGTTCATGTGTGTGTGTGAGTGTGTGAGTGTATTCATGTGTGTGTGTGAGTGTGTGAGTGTGTGTGTGTGAGTGTGTGTGTGAGTGTGTGTGAGTGTGTTCATGTGTGTGTGTGTGAGTGTTCATGTGTGTGTGTGTGTGTGTGTGTGTGTGAGTGTGTCCATGTGTGTGTGTGAGTGTGTTCATGTGTGTGTGTGTGAGAGTGTGTGTTCGTGTGTGTGTGAGTGGGGGAGGTAAGCTAGCTGTTGAAGTGTTAGCCGACCGATATCTCTGTTGTCTGTACTTCTAAACACACATGACAAGTGTATACATGTACTACTCCTCTAACACAACCACGCACACCAACACACACGTGCACACTCACAAACACACACACACACAAACACATTCACACACACACACACACACACACACACACACAAACCCCAGTCACAAACACACACATGCACGCACGCACACACACACGCCAGTCACAAAAACACACACACACACACACACACACACACACACACACACACACACGCGCAGTAGACAGGGAGAGATAGAGCTGAGTTATTTTAATGCAGAGGTCAGAGGTTGTGGTCATTCTGTGCTCTTTACATTTACTGTTAGTAGTGGTAGTAGTAGTATTAGTATTAGTAGCACTAGTAGTAGTAGTAGTAGTACTTCTAGTATAGTAGCAGTAGTAGTAGTAGTAGTTGTAGTAGTAGTAGTAGTAGTAGTAGTAGTAGTACTTCTAGTATAGTAGCAGTAGTAGTAGTATAAGTAGTAGTAGTTGTAGTAATAGTAGAAGGTTAGTAGTACTAGTAGTTGTAGTAGTAGTAGTAGTAGTAGTAGTAGTAGTATTGGTAGTTGTAGTACAAGTAGTAGTAATAGTAGTAGTGGTAGTAGTGGTAGAAGTAGAACCACTAGTAAACTTGTTTAAACTTACTTAAACTAAGGTATATCCAGTGAGGTGGTTTAGTTGTAATTCTACCACGAAGAGTCGAAAAGAACTGTAATAATGACAATAATAACAATACTAATAATAAAAGAAGTAATTATAGTTGTTATAATGATATTTATATTAACAATGCTTCTATTAATCCTACTACTACTACTAGTAATAATAATAGTGATAGTAACTATATATTTCCATGGTGACTTGAGTCTTTCGCTACGGAGATCAAGTCAACTACATCGCCATGGATACAGCCGTCTCCACAACAGGCCCAGCGGGGGGCTGTCCGGAGGGGGGTTCACAGTCAGCAGTCGTAGTATTAGCAGCATTATCACTATGAGAAGTATCAGGTTCACACGCCCCCCCCGTGGGGCTGATATCCTGTCACCATAACAACCCCCCCCCCCCCCCCGTCAGCAAGCAGCTGAGAGAGCCATTGGCCAGCGGCACACAGAAAATAACTGAGCCGCAAAGGATTATGGGATGAGGAGTTCCCAGTCAGTGCTAGCCTGCTCTCAGGGGAGGCTCCTCTCTCAGTGTGGCGCTGAGATGGAGCCGCTGGGCTCGACAGATTACCACGGGAACCCCTCACACTAAACTCTCTTCGTTCTGTCGTACGACTACGGAGTACAGTTTTGTACGTCGGTCCCGCCTCACGGAAATACTGTGCGTGTCGTGATGGTTTAAACGTTATTACACCCAGTGTACGGCTCATGGGAACTGCCACAGGAACCAGTGGTGTAGGCCGACACCAGGCCTACACCCAGTAGGCCAACACCCAGTAGGTTACCAGACGCCATGGATCAGATGAAGGCACATGAAGACGGCTTGCTTTAGGACGTCTCTCCTTGGGCCGGTCCAGCCTGGGACCGATACAGTCTGCTCCGTTCCACAGGCTCCCCTTAACCTGGGCCCTCATAACTTACCCTCACCCTAACCCTCACCCTCACCCTCAACCCAACCCTTAACCAGACCCCTCATAACTAACCCTAACCATTAACCTGGCCCCTAATAACTAACCCTAACCATTAACCTGCCCCCTCATAACTAACCCTAGCCCTTATCCTGGCCCCTCATAACTAACCATAACCCTTAACCAGACCCCTCATAACTAACCCTAACCGTTAACCTGGCCCCTCATAACTAACCCTAACCGTTAACCTGGCCCCTCATAACTAACTCTAACCGTTAACCAGGCCCTTCATAACTAACCCTAACCCTAACCCTTAACCTTACCCTAACCTGGCCCCTCATAACTTACCCCTGCCCTTAACCTGGCCTCTAATAACTAACCCTAACCCTTAACCCTAAACCTTACCCTCACCGACCGCTCTCCTAACAACCTCAATGTTTTTTATTGATACAAAAATGGTCTTTGGATATTGTCAAAAAGGACAAACTTAATAACTAAACTATCTAAGACTGAACTCAACTTATATAAACTAAACTAAACTAAACTACCATGAAGTGAGATATACTAAAAAGTAAACTAAACAAACATAAAGTGAACTAAACTAATATCAAATGAACCTAACTAACATATAGTGAACTTAACTTACATAAAGTGAATTGAACTAATATAAAGTCAACCTAACTAACATAGAGTGAACTGAACTTACATAAAGTGAACTAAACTGACATCAAGTGAATGAAACAGACTTAAAGGGAAAAACTAAACGAACATAAAGTGAACTAAACTAACATAAAGTGAACTTAACTGATATAAAGTGAACTAAACTAACATAAAGTGAACTAAGCTAACATAAAGTGAACTAAACTAACATAAAGTGAACTTAACTGACATAAAGTGAACTAAGCTAACATAAAGTGAACTAAACTAACATAAAGTAAAGTAAACTGACCTAGTGATAGCGGCTGATGGGAGTTGGAAGAGTTCCTCCTCCCCCTGGAGGCAATGCTTTCCTCAGTCGCGCGAGGAAACACTGGACAGTTCTCCAACGGAGCCGACGCAGCGTCAGCGCTGACATCTCATCTCAGAGGAGCTCACGTTACAGTTGTCTCTTGTAGCTCGACACTAAAAGGGTTTGGTTTTGTTGAATCATTGACACACAGTTGTCACAGTTAAGATATTATGTATTAATAATAATACTAAAAATGTACAAAAGAACGATATATATATATATATATATATATATATATATATATATATAGAGAGAGAGAGAGAGAGAGAGAGAGAGAGAGAGAGAGAGCGAGAGAGATAAAATAGAATATTATCTATGCATAATATTTAGCTAAGTTGCTAATTGTTTACTCTTTATATAAAGGCTCATCGAAATATAATCACGATAATGAAAAGCTATAATTTATTAGAATAATTCATTAATTATTTTCCATAATAATATATAATAATAATTTCAAGGGTGTTTTATTGTTTTGAATCATAGATATATTTGTGACTACAGATAAAACAAGTGAAATTAGCCACCGAATATATCAAATACAATATGTAAATTCTAACAGTAGGGATTTATAGGCCAATAAGAATAACTACTTAGAAGTATTAGGAGTAAAAAAAAAACATACTTTGGAATTTAAACGCTACGAATATTCTAAGAAAATTCACTAAATAATCTCACCCAAAAAATTGTTGCTCTAATTATCAAAGAAAAATGCCAGAAGCGATATTTTTTCATCCATAAAGTGACACAAACTAAAAAAGATTTAAAGATGTACGACATGCTTCAACGCTGCACCTTGTTCAGCCGCTTGTCTCCCTCAGGTGGTGGAGTTATGGAACTACTGCACCGCGATCACATAGGTGGAACTCAAAGCATCGAGCTTTGAGCTGACCGAGGTCTTTCCGTCTGTCTGTCTGTCTGTCTGTCTGTCTGTCTGTCTGTCTGTCTGTCTGTCTGTCTGCCTGCCTACCGGTCTCCAGGTCTTCTGTGTTCAAAGCACCGGTCCCAGGTGGAGGTGAGACCGTCTACTGGTCTCTTGTGTCATGTCTTCTGTCATCACCTGGTGTTAAGGTGGACCAGAAGGGTCCTGGTTTTAAGGTGGACTAGAAGGGTCCTGGTGTTAAGTTGGACCAGCAGGGGCTTGGTGTTAAGGGGGACCAGCAGGATGCTCCTGATCCCCCAGACCCCCTCAGACCCCCTCAGACCCCCCCAGACCCTCTAGACCCTCCAGACCCTCTGGACCCTCTAGACCCCCTAGACCCTCTAGACCCTCTAGACCCTCTAGACCCTCTAGACCCTCCAGACCCTCCAGACCCCCTAGACCCTCCAGACCCTCTAGACCCTCTAGACCCTCCAGACCCTCTAGACCCTCCAGAACCTCTAGACCCCCTAGACCCCCTAGACCCTCCAGACCCTCTAGACCCCTAGACCCCCTAGACCCTCCAGACCCTCTAGACCCTCCAGACCCTCCAGAACCTCTAGACCCCCTAGACCCTCCAGACCCTCCAGACCCTCTAGACACCCTAGACCCTCCAGACCCTCTAGACCCTCTAGACACCCTAGACCCCCTAGACCCTATAGACCCCCTAGACCCTCCAGACCCCCTAGACCCTCTAGACCCTCTAGACCCCCTAGACCCTCCAGACCCCCTAGACCCTCCAGACCCTTTAGACACCCTAGACCCTCTAGACCCTCCAGAACCTCTAGACCCCCTAGACCCTCCAGACCCTCCAGACCCTCTAGACACCCTAGACCCTCCAGACCCTCTAGACCCTCTAGACACCCTAGACCCCCTAGACCCTATAGACCCCCTAGACCCTCCAGACCCCCTAGACCCTCCAGACCCCCTAGACCCTCTAGACCCTCTAGACCCCCTAGACCCTCCAGACCCCCTAGACCCTCCAGACCCTTTAGACACCCTAGACCCTCTAGACCCTCCAGACCCTCCAGACCCTCTAGACCCTCTAGACCCTATAGACCCTCTAGACCCTCCAGACCCTCTAGACCCTCCAGACCCCCTAGACCCTCCAGACCCCCTAGACCCTCCAGACCCTCTAGACACCCTAGACCCTCTAGACCCTCCAGACCCTCCAGACCCTCTAGACCCTCCAGACCCTCTAGACCCTCTAGACCCCCCAGACCCTCTAGACCCTCTAGACCCTCCAGACCCTCTAGACCCTCTAGACCCTCCAGACCCTCCAGACCCTCCAGACCCTCCAGAACCTCTAGACCCCCTAGACCCTATAGACCCTCCAGACCCTCTAGACCCTCTAGACACCCTAGACCCTCCAGACCCTCCAGACCCTCCAGACACCCTAGACCCTCCAGACCCTCTAGACGCCCTAGACCCTCCAGACCCTGTGTTTAAGGCCTCGCGGTGAGTCCTCACCGATTAGCTGTAGCTCAGCTCCATGCTCCTGGCTGCTGCAGCATTAGACGGATGAATATTGATCCGCTAAAGAGGATTTATTTATTTCATGCTCTATCCAAAGATCAACTGGAGCAGCTTTGTGCGGCTCTGCAGGTCTTACAGAGTAAAGCTAGTGCACACACGGCTTTGGACCTGACATTTTGGGCGGCAGGCCCACCGAACAGCAAACCCACTGCAATAATCCCCCATAAATGAGATGATCACTGCAGAGCCCGTCGTTAAGTGGCCTTCGCTTAAGACCACCGTGCGAAAACATGAGTCAACATCCTCCTGTTGCATGTGGAGGGAGAGGGGTCTGGGGGTCTGCAGAACCAGTTACCTGCTACCACACACACTACGGTACCGCGAGAACCAACACACCTTCTACCGTTCACACTACGGTACCGCGAGAACCAACACACCTTCTACTACAGACACAAGTGTACCACGAGAACCAACACACCTTCTACCGTTCACACTAAGGTACCGCGAGAACCAACACACCTTCTACCGTTCACACTACGGTACCACGAGAACCAACACACCTTCTTCTACAGACACGGTACCACGAGAACCAACACACCTTCTACTACAGACACTAGGGTACCACGAGAACCAACACACCTTCTACTACAGACACTAGGGTACCGCGAGAACCAACACACCTTCTACTACAGACACTAGGGTACCACGAGAACCAACACACCTTCTACCGTTCCCACTAGGGTACCACGAGAACCAACACACCTTCTACTACAGATACGGTACCACGAGAACCAACACACCTTCTACTGTACCGCGAGAACCAACACACCTTCTACTACACACTATGGTACATATTACAAACAACTTCTAATGTACACACTACTTACATTAGTACAATGTGTGTTGTACACAATAAAAACTCACATACACACAAACACAGACACAGACAGACACACACAGACACACAAACACACACACACACACACACACACACACACGCACACACTACGGACTCCTCATCCGTTTTTAGTTGTGGTGTTTATATGTGTATGTGTGTAGCTTTACTTTATAAATATCATAACTCTAACATTACATTTTCCAGTTTGAATGAAGCCTTTGACTAAATAGAAAGAGGACTAGATCAAAACACCCCTGGGTCTATAGAGGCAGAGTGGGGTAAGATGAACCAGTGGGTAACTGTGCATTTGTTGCCATTTGACCATAAATTCAGGAAGCAGCCATCATTTAAATCCGGCTGTGATGGAGAGAATCACATGGTCACGTTGGAAGTCTGTTTTTTCCACCATGAACCGTTTTTTGATCGTCAAAGTATTTTCTTAACATGTCAGGTATAATGACTGCTATGTCAAAGCTAATTTATTTGCTTTGACAGCAGTAAAACTAAAAATATTTGTCATACATGTTGGTGAATTTGCTAAGGTATAATTTATGGGAATAATTTATTTAAAGATTAGCCTGATTGTTAAGCAAGGCAATTTTTTTTCGAAAAGTTTTTTCCAAGAGCCAATCCTTCAACTTACCCCACCATGATGCACTGAAGTTAAGTCTCTGAAGTATAAAGTGGTATTTCAAATCAAACGTTGTTTTTTTTAATATTAATCAGTATCTTGATAGATGCAATCTTGATGGGTGGAATGTTAAATAGTCATTGAAATGCAGATGATGTATAAAAAATCTTTCAATACTAGTAAATATTAAAATGTTCTGAATAAAACATTTTATTTGGTTGGTTTAATGTTGTTTAAAGTTACCTTAAGCAAATAAATAAGACTATTGGAAAAGTAAATTGCATTCAAAGTAAATCTACCCCTACAATTCATCCCTATGCTGGAAGTTGAGCCACAACACCATTTGTTATGATACGTCGTCCTATTTTCACAGACCTATTCCAGATGCATTGTTATCATTTATATTGACAGGGGACATCCTGAAATAAAGTTCAATGTTTTTCTTCTGGCTTCTGTCTTATCTTTCCTTGCCTATGGACAACATGAGTACAAATTGGATCATCTTATCCCATCCTCCCCTATATATTACTTACCCTAACCCTATACATATAAATATATATATGGATGGGTGTATATATACAAATTAATGTCATAATATCACTGGGTATTTATATATAGCTAGATGTATATATGTGTATATATATATACATATACATAAATATCCAGTGATATTTTGACATGTATTTAAGCTGTTTTGGGATTCTTCTGCAGACCCGCGGAAGTTTCAGACATATCGTACCTTAACACACCAGCAGGGGGCGTCTCATACCCGCTTTAAAGACACACCGACACACACAACACGCACGAACAAACCCACACACAAACACACACAAACACACACAAACACACACACACACACACACACACACACACACACACACACACACACACACACACTGGAGATCACGGAATGAAATGTTATTATGTTAACAAAATGTTGTGTAAGTCCACAAACTAAATGCATTTGTAATGAGCGCATACTTATAGGCCTATATATATATATATATATATATATATATATATATATATATATATATATATATATATATATTACTTAGATATTTGTAATTTCTGTAGACTTATATACTAGTTATATAGAAGTGCAATGTAGCCAACATGTTATCCAACATGTCTTTTTAGGCCGTCCTAGTTCTAAAGTGACAAATAATTCCGGTCGACGTGAGTTCCACATTAAGGTTCTCATGATCATAACTTCATGTGCAGATGATCATACAACTGAAATGAGGATGAATCCATTCATTCATTCATTCATTAAGTTCTCTCATTCCTACATTTAATTGAGTTAATTAGTAAGACTGCCCGCACCTTTATGTTATTTGTAATAATATATACATTATTATTACAATATCTGTATTGTTATATATGTTTATTATATATATACATAATATATATATTATTATCATTATCATTTCACGGTAGTTTTACTATGATAACATTAACGAGTAGAAGGTTTTAAGAACGCGGTTAACTGAGTAGGCCTACTACACACATGGTGCATAAATACTGTACACAGGCCTATTGTAGGTAGTTAGAGGGAAAATATTGTACACAGGCCTACGGTAGGTACTTAGTGTGTGTACTATACGCACGGAGGGTAAGTACTGCAGTACTCGGTAACTGAGCGAGGAGAGCGAGAATCCACATTTAACGGGGCGGCATCCAGAGACTCACTCCGTTATAATTAGACATCATACTACATTATATATATATATATATATATATATATATATATATATATATATATATAATATGATATAGAACATGATATTCTATACATTATATTACATTATTGTATAATAAATAAAAAGATACACATGATATGATATATATATTACATTATTAGGCTATATAATATATAACATTATACATATAATATTATATACATTGCATTACATTATTATATAATACATAAAATATACATATGATATTATATACATTATATTACGGTACATTACATTATTATACAAAATAATACATGATACAAATTATATTATACACGTTATATCATGACATTTACATTATATCATAATATAGTATTCGTTTTTACAAATTATAATTTACTACAGTCGGTGTTAAATGTGTTTCCACGGAGCAGCGAAGGAGGGGGGAGGAGGAGGGGGGGGAGGAGAGGGGAGGAGGGGGGAGGAGGAGGAGGAGGAGGGGGAGGAGAGGGAGGAGGAAGAGGAGGAGGGGGGAGGAGGAGGGGGGAGGAGGAGGGGGGAGGAGGGGGGAGGAGAGGGGAGGAGGGGGGAGGAGGAGGAGGAGGAGGGGGAGGAGAGGGAGGAGGAGGAGGAGGAGGAGGAGGGGGGAGGAGGAGGGGGAGGAGAGGGGAGGAGGGGGGAGGAGAGGGAGGAGGAGGAGGAGGAGGAGGAGGAGGGGGAGGGGGAGGAGGGGGGAGGAGGAGGAGGAGGTGGAGGAGGAGGAGGTGGAGGAGGAGGAGGTGGAGGAGGGAGAGGAGGAGGGGGAGGGGGAGGGGGAGGAGGAGGTGGAGGAGGAGAAGGAGGAGGAGGTGGAGGAGGGGGTGGAGGAGGAGGAGGAGGTGGAGGAGGAGGAGGAGGAGGAGGAGGAGGTGGAGGAGGGGGTGGAGGAGGAGGTGGAGGAGGAGGAGGGGGGAGGGGGGAGGAGGAGGAGGAGGAGGGGGGAGGAGGAGGGGGAGGAGGAGGAGGGGAAGGAGGAGGGGGAGGAGGGGGGAGGAGGAGGAGGAGGAGGTGGAGGAGGAGGAGGTGGAGGAGGAGGAGGAGGAGGTGGAGGAGGGGGAGGAGGAGGGGGAGGGGAGGGGGAGGAGGGGGAGGAGGAGGTGGAGGAGGAGGAGGAGGAGGTGGAGGAGGGGGTGGAGGAGGAGGAGGAGGTGGAGGAGGAGGAGGAGGAGGAGGAGGTGGAGGAGGGGGTGGAGGAGGAGGTGGAGGAGGAGGTGGAGGAGGAGGAGAGGGGGGAGGAGGTGGGGGAGGAGGTGGAGGAGGAGGTGGAGGAGGGGGTGGAGGGTTGGAGGAGGAGGAGAGGAGGAGGAGGAGGTGGAGGAGGGGGTGGAGGAGGAGGAGGAGGAGGAGAAGGAGACGGAGGAAGGGAGAGCCGATCAGATCTCAACAGAAATATAACTAAACATTAGAGATACAGGCCTAGTATTTAACATTAGAGATATATAAACAGAAGATATGGTAATTTAACATTAGAGATATATAAACAGTAGATATGGTATTTTAGCAGTAGAGATATATAAACAGTATACAAAGTATTTTGACAGTAAGGATTTGTAAACAGTAGAGATATAGAACTAGTATTTTATCAGTAGCAGCTGCTAGCATTTCAATGAACAGCAGAAAATACAAGTTCTCTATTTTCTGTTTAGCTCTGTGGCACTCCCTGTAGCTCATTAGCTATGTGATGCTATGCTTACCACCTGGATTCATGTGATGCTATGCTAGCTACCTGGATTCATGTGATGCCATGCTTACTACCTGGATTCATGTGATGCTATGCTAGCTACCTGGATTCATGTGATGCTATGCTTACTACCTGGATTCATGTGATGCTATGCTAGCTACCTGGCCTCATGTGATGCTATGTTAGCTACCTGGCTTCATCTTAAAGACTGGTAAGGAGCCCGGAGGTTCTGGAAGTTTAAGGTAAGGTAAGGGTTTGGGTTAAGGTAAGGGCTAACATATTAAACAGATCAGAACCTTGAAGGCCTAATGAGGGATTCTACTGAGCAGCACAAGTCAGAAATACATTGATTGACAGACAGACAGACAGACACACACACAGACAGACAGAGAGGAAGGCAGACAGACAGACAGACAGACAGACAGACAGACAGACAGACAGACATACAGAGAGAGGGAGGCAGACAGCCAGACAGACAGATAGACAGACAGACAGAGGGTTAGACAGACAGAGGGACAGACAGACAGAGAGAGGGAGGCAGACAGACAGATAGACAGACAGACAGACAGACAGAGAGAGGGAGGCAGACAGACAGATAGACAGATAGACAGAGGGTTAGACAAACAGAGGGACAGAAAGGATGTTTTCTTGACCATAAAAGGCTTTGCGGTTCTGAACCAATTTCAAGGCAGCGTGTCGCTTTCCCCGATCAATAAGGTGATCGATCGCTGACTGATCTGCTGCTCGCGGGGGAGGGGCAATTAAAGCAGAACTACAAAATAACAACAACAATACGACCATATCTACTATGATGACAATTTATACCCATTTAAATAAAATATACAGGATTTTGATGCAATTAACTCGTATATTCTACTTTAAATACGTTCTAATTCTTTATCCATTCGAATGTATTTAATGTATTTAAATGTATTCATTGGTTTCTGTTTCACATTACACAAAAAGTTAAGGTCGATATTTTATAAATGTATATATTTTAAAATGAAATAATTTCCAGAGAGACAAGATGGAGGCCGGTGAAATCTAAAACCCAGGGAAGTCCGAGGCGGGAACGGAGAAAGGAGTAGGCATCACACACACACACACACACACACACTCACACACACACACACACACACACACACACACACACACTCACACACACACACACTCACACACACACGCGCACACACACACGCACACACACACACGCGCGCACACAAACACACACACACACACACACACACACACACACACACACACACATTTCTCATCAAACCATCTGTCAAGTTGTTTCCTCCGGAAACCGTGGTTACCAAAGTTCTCGAAGGTTCTCTCAGAACCCAGAACATCTATCTCCCCCCTCCTCCACCTCCTCCTCCTCCACCTCCAGCTCCACGTCGAGCTCCTCCTCCACCTCCTCCTCCTTCTGCTCCTCCAACCTCCACATCCTCCTCCATCTCCTCCTCCTCCTCCACCTCCACTTCCTGCTGGTAACCATGGAGACCAGACCCGCCCACCTCGACGAGTCAGCCAATCAACACGACTCATTGTCATCACCTCTGGTCCTCTTCCCCCCCGCCCTGGCCAGACATCTCCCCACCCTCACCTCCTCCTCCCTCACCTCCTCCTTCCTCACCTCCTCCTTCCTCACCTCCTCCTCCCTCACCTCCTCCTCCCTCACCTCCTCCCCCCTCTCTCGGATCATTTCACTTTGCGTCGGTCGCGTCGGCCTGTTTGTTGTGCTGTGCGCTAATGCCGGCAGAGCTTTAAACACCCCGTCAAATCTCTCCGGCTCAACTGATTCTGTTTTGCAAACGTGTATCGAACAGAGGTTCAATCCTCAGCTTAGAAGAGTACACCTCTTAAGTTGTGTGATAAGGCAAAACCAATCACTGGCTTTACTGCTGCCGAGGATCTCAGAGGAGGAGGAGGAGGACCTGAATCTACTGGTAAAGGCCCCGTCTCCCCCTGGTCGAGGGTCTGAGAGGAGGAGGAGGAGGAGGAGGAGGACCTGAATCTACTGGTAAAGGGCCACGTCTCCCCCTGGTCGAGGGTCTGAGAGGAGGAGGAGGAGGAGGAGGAGGACCTGAATCTACTGGTAAAGGCCCCGTCTCCCCCTGGTCGAGGGTCTGAGAGGAGGAGGAGGAGGAGGAGGAGGAGGACCTGAATCTACTGGTAACGGCCCCATCTCCCCCTGGTCGGGTGTGTGTGAGAGGAGGAGTAGGAGGAGGAGGACCTGAATCTACTGGTAACGGCCCCGTCTCCCCCTGGTCGAGGGTCTGAGAGGAGGAGGAGGAGGAGGAGGAGGACCTGAATCTACTGGTAAAGGCCCCGTCTCCCCCTGGTCGAGGGTCTGAGAGGAGGAGGAGGAGGAGGACCTGAATCTACTGGTAAAGGCCCCGTCTCCCCCTGGTCGAGGGTCTGAGAGGAGGAGGAAGAGGAGGAGGAGGACCTGAATCTACTGGTAACGGCCCCGTCTCCCCCTGGTCGAGGGTCTGAGAGGAGGAGGAGGAGGAGGAGGAGGAGGAGGAGGAGGACCTGAATCTACTGGTAAAGGCCCCTTCTCCCCCTGGTGGAGGGTCTCAGAGGGGGAGGAGGAGGACCTGTATCTCCCCCTGGTGGAGGGTCTGGGAGGCTGTTATGCAGCTGAGGAGTCGCTCGCTGCATAACAGCCTTACAGATCTCCCTGTGCCAGCGTGTGGAGAGTCCTGGCCTGGAGCCCCTGGCCCGGACGGCAGGGGGACGGCTGCCGGGTCCGGGCCGTCTCTGGCCGTCCTGTTCCAGAGTTCAGCAGAGCGTCGGGTTACAGGGAAGGACAGTGCGGCGGAGCCAGAAGTACAGCCCCAGCGCCTCCTCTCCCAGAAGGCTTTCCACTGCTCCCTGCCAGCCCGCTGTGCCGGTGGAACTCTGTGTAAGCCCCCTGGACAGCCCTGATCCGCCTGTCAGCTCGGCGCTCGGCTGCTTTGGCCTGATGCACAGGGAGGAGAGTGATGAAGGGAAGGACGACCACAGGCCGAACCCAGTGTCTACAGACCCTTCAAACACAGCCCCATGAATAATGCACTGCTGTACACACACTTATCGCTGTGTGCGCGTGTGTGTGCGAGTGCGTGCGTGTGTGCGCGCGTGTGTGTGAGCGTGTGTGTGTCTGTGTGTCTGTCTGTGTGGGATGCATTCTGAAACAGAGTGGTTTATTACATAGTTCGAAAAACATAATTCAATGAAAATCGTAGTGAAAAAAAAAAACCTGGAAAAGTCTGATCCATCTTAATGTAGTGTTTATGTTCCCAGTCACCGTGAAGGAACCGTGTCTCCTCGCTGCGCACACTCTCTAAACCTCGTGCTCCTATACCCTACACTACTAGCTATTAAATGTAGTGTTTGCATACACATACACACTAACTATGTACACATTAACGACATACACACCGACTATATACACACTGACTATATACATACTAACTCTATACACATTAACTACACACACACTGACTATATACACACTGATTATAGACACACTCACTACATACACACTCATTATACACATTCTCAGTATTTACACACTAACTATGCATGCATCTGCCCTAGATGGTTTGAACACATGTATAGTACATAGATGTAAAATAAATATAAAGCACATGGAAGTAAATGCGATATAGCAGATAGATGCAAAGTACATAGATATAGAGTAGATAGATGTATAGCACAGAGCTGTATAGTACATAGTAGTATAGAAGATAGATATGGAGTAGATTGAGGGGTTCACAGAGATGTACAGCAGATAGATATAGAGCAGATAGAGTATACATGCTGATGGTGGGGGCGGGTCTGGTTACTTTGCTCTGAGAATAGAACCCAGCCTATTGATCACAGTCAGGGCCCACTCTCCACTCTCGGCTATTCCCATCATGACTCCTGAACCCTGAGAGGGCGGGACCCCCCCCCCCCCCCCCCCCCCCCCACCCACGCTGGAGCTCTGGGGGGGCTGGCCGCCTGGGGGGATCCTCGCAGAGACACTCTGCTGCCCCATTACGGGTCCTGGTCCTAATCCAGGGATTAGACAGCACCCTCTCCCACTTAGCGTTTCCCTGAACTCTCAGGAAGGTAAAGCCGCCTCCCGCCTCTAGCCTCCAGCCACCGCCTCTAATGGGCCGCGGCCGCACGCCAGACGGCGGCGCGCCGGACGCTGACGGGCTGAGGCATTGTGGGAAATTAATCGGTTTACAACACGAATTCATCTCACCCGACGGAATCTGAGTCTCTGCGAGGTGAGGAGGAGAGGGGCCAGGTTAGCTCAGCGCTACACACCTGGTATATAAGGACCAGGTTAGCTACACACCTGGTATACAAGGACCAGGTTAGCTCAGCGCTACACACCTGGTATATAAGGACCAGGTGAGCTACACACCTGGTATTTAAGGACCAGGTGAGCTGCTAAAGACCTGGTATATAAGGACCAGGTGAGCTGCTACACACCTGGTATATAAGGACCAGGCTAGCTACACACCTGGTGTTTAAGGACCAGGTGAGCTGCTACACATCTGGTATTTAAGGACCAGGTGAGCTGCTACACACCTGGTATTTAAGGACCAGGTGAGCTGCTACACACCTGGTATATAAGGAGCAGGCTAGCTACACACCTGGTATACAAGGACCAGGCTAGCTACACAAGGTATATAGGGACCAGGTTAGCAAGCATAGAAACATAAATATATCTTAACTTATATCCTGTGGAGGTTGTCCGGTTAGGGTTAGGGCCTTTCCGAATCAAACGTTTGATTTCAGGATACTCACTGATTTAATTAGAGAAGCTTTATATGATAGCTAACCACAAGAGGTCAGTTATTGTATTCAAAAGGAATCTTGTAAACATATTTGCAGCTCATGAGTTTTATATATATCACTATATATCACTACGTATCAATATATACTGTATATCGTGATATATAGTGATATATATCTGTATAGCTATACATATACAAATAGATAACTATGTATATACATAGATATCTATATATCTGCGTGTATGCATGTGTGTGAGGGTGTGTTTGTATGCATGTTTGTGCATGGGTGGGTGTGTTTATGCATTTGTGTGTGCATGTGTGTGTATGTGTGTGCTTGTGTGTGTGCCTATGTGTGTGTATGCATGTGTATGCATGTGCCGATGCATGCGTTCCTGTGTGTGTATCTGTGTGTGTGCCTGTGTGCGTTCCTTTATGTGCTTGCCTGTGTGT
>NC_136943.1:3171152-3181152 GCF_949987615.1 Pollachius pollachius
ACTCGGGAAGTTAATATGTCAGAGTTACACACGCGGACAGCTGGAGAATGGGAACCAGGAAATTATTATTCAGCTCTGTCATCTTTCTTTCCGCCTAAAGCTTTGATTTGCACACATCATAAATTCATTACAATCAATTGTTGTGCGGGAAAGTCTCTCCCTTTCCAGAGTGTTCTAGAATGATCGGAGGTATCGCTTGACATGCTGAGAGGTTTGCTCCAGTGGGGGAGCAGGAGTCAGAACAGGTGGTGCCATTGGGGGTGGTGGTGGTGTTGCTAATGGTGGGGGTGGTGGTGGTGGTACTGGTGGGGGTGGGGGTGGTGGTGGCATTGGTGGGGGTGGTGGTGGTACTGGTGTGGGTGGTGGTGTGGAGGTTGTGAGAAATTAAGCAAGGACAACAGCAAATTAGGAGCCCAGAGGTTTAGAAAAATCAGCTCCCTCCCCCTCTCTCTCTCTGTCTCACTGTCTCTCTCTCACTCTCTCTCTGTCTCTCTCACTGTCTCTCTCTCTCTCTCTCTCTCTCTCTGTCTCTCTCTCTCTGTCTCTCTCTCCCTCTCTCTCTCTCTCTCGCCCGTTACGATCAGGTCGTATTGTGTTAGACGGGGGTGTTTGAAGAGTGTGTAATCTGAGTGGGATTAGAAAGTGTTTGTCTGTGGATCACTGAGGAGGATTAGAAAGTGTTTTCCGAGGGATTAAACGGTTTTTATGATCTCAGTGGATCCTCAGAGATCCTGATCTACTGACGACTCCTCCTCGCGTCTCCTCCCAAGGAACGCTGAGTTCTTCCCAGCGTGATGAAGACCACATGCGCTCACATCTCCCCCAGATCTCCCCACTGAAGGTGGTTCTTCTCAGCTTCTCTCGCTCCACAGCTTCTGGAGTGAAAGTGGAGAGAGTCCTCCGTCTTCGTCATCTAAATGGATTTTCCATTTCCTCGTGCTCCTCCTCCTCCTCCTCCTCCTCCTCCCTGTGAGGGGGAGCTGGCACCCAGTGCGTAGACAGTGGCCCGCTGCCCGCGGGAATACTTGTGTGTGTCCTCTTTGTTCAGCCAGCATCTGGTATTAGTCAGGCCCTTCATGGAGAAGAGTCTGTTGTGTGATCGGGTTTCAGAGTTCATTTGTTACAGCAGCCCATGCATCACTCTGCTCCTCCTCAGCTGGGAGAGCAGGAGACAGACCCTGCTCTCCTCCCTTTCTCCTCCCTCTCTTCTCCTCTCTTCGCCTCGTCTCCCTCCCTCCTCTTATCTCCTCACTCCTCCTTTCTATCCTCACTCCTCCCTCCCGCCTCTCCACCTCTCCTCCTCCCTGCTCCTCTCCTCCTCCCTGCTCCTCTCCTCCTCCCTGCTCCTCTCCTCCTCTCTGCTCCTCTCCTCCTCTCCACCTCTCCTCCTCCCTGCTCCTCCCTGCTCCTCTCCTCCTCCCTGCTCCTCTCCTCCTCCCTGATCGTACTTTCAGCAGGTCGTCTGTCATGTTTTGCTCTGTGGAGCAGAACCCACTTTATTTTCATTGAGAATAAAGAACTTTTAATTTGAAACCACAGCCGCCCTGCACCCGCCAGACCTTCAACACACCACACAGGCAGCCAGCAACCAGTCAGCCAGCAAGACAACCAGTCAGCAACCAGGCAGCCAGCCAGCCAGACTAACAGCCAGCCAGCCAGCAACCAGCCAGACAGACAGCAGCCAGCCAGCAACCAGCCAGACAGACAGCAGCCAGCCAGCCAGACTAACAGCCAGTCTGTCAACCAGCCAGCAGTCAGCCAGCAAGCCAGGCAGCAAGACTACCAGCTGGCCAGACTAACAGCCAGACAGCCAGCCACCAGCCAGACAGCCAGCCAGCAAGACTACCAGCCAGCCATACAGACTACCAGCAATCAGCCAGCTAGACTACCAGTCAGCCAGACTACCAGCAATCAGCCAGCTAGACTACGAGCCAGCCAGACTACCAGCCAGCCTGCCAGCCAGGCAGACCACCAGCCAGCCAGCCATCAGCTGGTGGTGTGGAGTTGGGGGTGTTGTGGTGCTAGGCTGGGGAGAGAAAGGGCAGGGCAGGGGGTGTGGTGCTAGGGGTGGTGGTGGTGGAGGTAGTGAGGTGGTGGTGCTGGGGGGTAGTGGTGCTAGTGGAGAAGGTGTTGTGGATGGTGGTGATGGAGGTGGTGGTGGTGGTGGTGGTGGTGGTGGAGACTGTGGAGCTGACCAGGTCTACTCGACTCCAACCCTTCCAGTAGACCGTCTAGTTCCGGCTGGCCACCAGGACCTCCTTCAGCTGGTCTCCAGAGAGAGATACAGCACAGAGAGATACCACATGTGGGAAACCCGAACGTAGCAGAAGAAGACAGAAGGTAATATCGTTCTAAAATCAAAGGACAGTGTCAGCTACAAAATCAAAATCACAGTACCGCTTTCCTTTGTATCTTGTAGTTAATGCCTCTGATTTTACCATTGAGTCAACATTGTCTTTGTGTAAAAGATCATGTTGCAAACACAGCCCACGCCAGGCTCTGAGGTCACGACCTTGGCCAAGGTCAAAGATGTTGGTCACGGTGACCCCTGGATGACCCCGGGCTGTGCCCTGACCCTAGCCTTGGGGGCGTGGCTGCTCAGTGATTGATGTTAACCAGCCCAACTATGACCGCTGAAGAACCAGCAGAATGAACCACTCCGCCGTATTTTCTGACGTCTGTATTTTACTCTCCTCGTGTTCAAAGAACACACCTCAGAATGACCATCCAACACACACACACACACACCTGTACACAACAGACATTTTCACACACACACACACACACACAAACACACACACACACACAGACACACCTGTCCACAAACCTGTACACACACACACAAACCTTTACACACATCTGTACACACAAACACACACACACACACACACACACCTTTATACACACCTATACACAAACACACACCAACATGTAAACACACACACACACACATACACACACACCTGTACACACACACACGCCTACACACACCTGTACACACACACACACGCCTACACACACCTGTACACACACACACACACACGCCTTACACACACCTGTACACACACAAACGCCTACACACACCTGTACACACACACACACACACCTACACACACCTGTACACACACACACACACGCCTTACACACACCTGTACACACACAAACGCCTACACACACACATACACGCCTACACACACCTGGCCACCGTCCCCCTGTTCACTGGGAGACGACCCCGCGATATCAGATCCGTCGTTAAGGAGCGGCGTGTGTAATGAGGCCGGTTACAGCGCCTCTAAACCAACGCTCCGGGCCGACGCGCGACCCCGGCAAAGGGCGCCGCGCTCTGGGCGCCGGGCTCCGCTCTCCATAGCGTGACAAAGTTTGGCCCGAGGCCGCCAACATGTTTGGTTTAATAATGTGGGAATGTTCTCCCGTTTTGCTTTCATTACGGCGTTGAGGTCCGGGGCGGAGGCGGGCCCTTCTGAAGGCTGAACCTCACCGCCCGACAACTGCCGGACACAACGCGCACATCTGGGTCCCGGGAGGGGTGGTGTGTAGCAGGGTGTCCTGTAGTGCCCCCGCTAGTCCGCCTCATCTCATCTCTCCTCTCCCGGCGCCGGCTGACCACCCAGCCCAGAGCTGGAGCCGCCCGGTTGAATCCCAGGAGATGGGAGACGCAACAGGGTGAGGGACGACATCCGGAGACCGGGAGGAACCCGGAGCTCAGCTGACCTAGACCCAGGGGGGGAGACCGAGGGGGGAGAGACCCAGGGGGGAGAGACCCAGGGGGGGAGAGACCCAGGGGGGAGAGACCCAGGGGGGGGAGAGACCCAGGGGGGGAGAGACCCAGGGGGTATAGACCCAGGTAGAGATCCAGGGGGGTAGAGACAAAGACAGACGGACAGACACAGGCAGAGAGACCAACGGACAGAGATGGATTGACAGTGAGACAGAGACAGATCTTTAGAGGGACAGACGGATGCAGAGATGGAGAAGGAGCAACAGAGAGAGAGAGATGCAGATACATATGAAGAGAGAAAAGGAGATATAGAGAGAGATGGAGCGAGAGATAGAGGCCGAGAGAGAGAGAGAGAGAGAAAGATAGAGAGAGAGAGAGAGAGAGAGAGAGAGAGAGATAGAGGCCAAGAGAGAGAGAGAGAGATAGAGGCCGAGAGAGAGAGAGAGAGAGAGAGAGAGGCCGAGAGAGAGAGAGAGATAGAGGCCGAGAGAGAAAGAGAGAGATAGAGGCAGAGAGAGAGAAAGAGAGAGAGAGAAAGAGAGAGAAAGAGAGAGAGAGAGACAGAGAGAGAGAGAAAGAGGCCGAGAGACCGATGACGAGACGGAGGGAGATGAGCTCGACGGACGGAGGCGCTCCGGGATGTAGGGAGGCGCGGCTGCGCTCTGCCTTCATTATGTTCCCGGTCTACCAGGAGCCGGTCTCGCGCGGCTCGGGCCGGCTTAAGATCTCATAAAATGAACTGTCACCTGCTTAGCGACTGGGTGCTGACAAATAAGCAGCGCGCATCCAGCCGTCCCCGCAAAGCCACCCTCCACCGCTGGAAGCTGCTTTCGATGCATTATTAATATTTTACCTAAACTTACTGTGGGAACAGAGAGCCGGATTAGCATCAGGAATTTAATATCAGCTCCATGTCTGCTCCTCTCCGGCACCCAGAGTTCTCCTCCTTTCGCCTTCTTTGTTCGGCGGGTTCAGCGCCCGCTCCCGCCCGGCCGTGAAGCAGCCATTACGCCCCGGTTAGTGTTTAACTCGCGTTTGATTCCGGCGAGTGATGGATGTATTGATTAGGCTGACAGTTAAACAAGCGGCGCTTTAATAAATAGTGTGCGCTCGGCAGGGGGGGGGGGAGGAACAGCAGGGGGGGGGGGGGGGGGGGGGGGGGGGGAAGAGAGGGAGACGCCAGGGGGAGGGGGACAGCCCGACAAATTTATGTTAACAAGCAAATTAGCCACAGAGGGTCTGGGAGCGGATCAATACGGCCAATGAAAAAGTTACTGCTGACCACGTCGCCCCCCCCCCCGGCCCCCCGGGGCTCCCCCAGGCCCACAAAGAGCTACATCTGAGACGACACAAACACCATCGACACTCACAACTCCGACATTTCCCCAGACAGACGAGCCGTCACATCAAACCCACTATTAGTCACAGATCCTCCTCCCTCCCTCCTTCCTCCTCCTCTCGCTCTCCTCCGCCGCTCACCTCTGATTCCCCCCCTCCGTCCCTCCCATCCTCCCCCCTCTCCCATCCTCCCCCCTCCCCACCTTCTCCCCCTCCTTGAGGGAGCTGTCAACTTGAAAGTTGCGCCGGCGGCCAGAGGACAGCGGGTCCCAGCGACGCTGAGGAGCGGGAGGGAGGAGAGAGGAGAGAGGAGCAGGAGGGAGGAGAGAGGAGAGAGGAGAGAGGAGCAGGAGAGAGGGTGAGGAGAGAGAGAGAGAGAGAGGAGCAGTGGGGAGGAGAGAGAGGAGGGGAGAGGAGAGAGGAGAGAGGAGCAGGAGAGAGGGTGAGGAGAGAGAGAGAGAGAGAGAGGAGCAGTGGGGAGGAGAGAGAGGAGGGGAGAGGAGAGAGAGAGAGGAGCAGTGGGGAGGAGAGAGAGGAGGGGAGAGGAGAGAGACTATCACTGCTCACTTACTCATCGTAACTGTCTAGTGTCGATCCTCCCCTAATCCATATGCAGCAGAATGCCTCATCCTGGAGGGTTAGGGGTCTACAGGAGGTATGGGGGTCTAGAGGAGGTCTAGAGGTCTGGGGGTCTACAGGAGGTCTAGAGGTCTGGGGGTCTATAGGAGGTCTGGGGGTCTATAGGAGGTCTGGGGGTCTACAGGAGGTCTAGAGGTCTGGGGGTCTATAGGAGGTCTAGAGGTCTGGGGGTCTACAGGAGGTCTAGAGGTCTGGGGGTCTACAGGAGGTCTAGAGGTCTGGGGGTCTACAGGAGGTCTAGAGGTCTGGGGGTCTACAGGAGGTCTAGAGGTCTGGGGGTCTACAGGAGGTCCGGAGGTCTGGGGGTCTAGAGGTCTGGGGGTCTACAGGAGGTCTAGAGGTCTAGGGGTCTATAGGAGGTCTGTGGCGGGTCTGGAGTTTTGTATCTGGAGGTGTTTGTGTGGAGGTGTGTGTGGAGGTGTGTATGGTGATGAGGAGCAGGCTGAGGGATGTCTTCACGGTTCTAGAGGTCTGGAGGTGTGTGTCTGGATGTGTGTGTGAGGAGGAGTGCGCGGAGGTGTGTATGGTGATGAGGAGGAGGCTGAGGGATGTCTTCACGGTTCTGTCACGAGGCCTAAAGGAAGGATTACCGCCGACGCGGCTACACTTTAACTGTGGAAAAGGTTTAATCGCATTTAATGCAGCGAGATAGATATAAATAAATACTTGTGTCTGTAAAGCAGTGCTGGAGTGATGGACCAGTTGGATTTCCTCGCATGTAGCAGACGAGGATCTGAGCGCCTTGGAAACGCCTCACTGTTTCCTCTCCAGCTCCTCCTGGAGCGACAGGAGCAGCAGCCAATCAAGGCCTAGCAGCCCGGTCCCGCCTCCTCAGACTCTGCTGCATTACTGACACACTTTCTCTGCTGTGGGACGCACACACACACACTACATACACCCATGACACACAGTTTGGTGTAATAATAATACAAATATTAATGTTGATTCTACTACCAATTTTATATATATATATTTATATTACATAATATATAATATAATATGTAATATTATTATACCAATAATATAATGATTGAATTATATTATGTTTAAATAACGTAATTTTATATAAATTAAATAAAGTAACAAAGCTTGAATAATATAATTTAACATCAATGTATTAAAGGTTGCATAAATAAAATAATTGAATAGCAATGCATTAATAGTAACATTACCATGAAATCATATAATTAACAGTAATGTTAAATAAAGTAACTGTTAAATAAGTCAAACGCAATGTTAAATAGAACACATAACATTAATATGAGATCCGAAATATAACCAGTTAACTTGTTTAAATGTTATAACTAGCGTGTTCTAACAGTGGTCTATACCCCATGCTAACTAGCGTGTTCTAACAGTGGTCTATACCCCATGCTAACTAGCGTGTTCTAACAGTGGTCTATATCCCATGCTAACTAGCGTGTTCTAACAGTGGTACATATGACATGCTAACTAGCTTGTTCTAACAGAGTTATATTTGACATGCTAACTAACGTGTTATAACAGCGGTGTATATGACATGCTAACTAGCGTGTTCAAACAGTGGTCTATGTGAGATGCTAACTAGCGTGTTCTAACAGTGGTCCATGACATGCTAACTAGCGTGTTCAAACAGTGGTCTATGTGAGATGCTAACTAGCGTGTTCTAACAGTGGTATATGACATGCTAACTAGCGTGTTCTAACAGTAGTATATGACATGCTAACTAGCGTGTTCAAACAGTGTTCTATGTGAGATGCTAACTAGCGTGTTCTAACAGTGGTATATGACATGCTAACTAGCGTGTTCAAACAGTGGTCTATGTGAGATGCTAACTAGCGTGTTCTAACAGTGGTATATGACATGCTAACTAGCGTGTTCTAACAGTGGTATATGACATGCTAACTAGCGTGTTCAAACAGTGTTCTATGTGAGATGCTAACTAGCGTGTTCTAACAGTGGTCCATGTGACATGCTAACTAGCGTGTTCAAACAGTGGTCCATGTGACATGCTAACTAGCGTGTTCAAACAGTGGTCTATGTGAGATGGTAACTAGCGTGTTCTAACAGTGGTCCATGTGACATGCTAACTAGCGTGTTCTAACAGTGGTCCATGACATGCTAACTAGCGTGTTCAAACAGTGGTCTATGTGAGATGCTAACTAGCGTGTTCTAACAGTGGTATATGACATGCTAACTAGCGTGTTCAAACAGTGGTCTATGTGAGATGCTAACTAGCGTGTTCTAACAGTGGTCCATGTGACATGCTAACTAGCGTGTTCAAACAGTGGTCCATGTGACATGCTAACTAGCGTGTAGCTGCTGTCTGCGCGCTGATCCCGTATCAGTGATCCGTCTCAGCTGCCGAGCGCTGGCTGAATCCTAGATGAGGACTGAGGCGGGGGAGGGGGGGAGGGAGGGGGGGAGGAGGGGGGGGAGGCAGCGAAGGGGCTTTGCTCTAAATTGAGTAGTGCCAACGCACATTTATTGGCGGTAATGTGCTCTGGACGACCTTGGCCACAGTATCTGCCGCGGAGACACACACCATCAGCACAATAAAGAGTCTGCAGAGAACCAGGGCTCCTCCAGATGAACATAATCTTTTGTTATTATGCTGTTAAGACCCCCTGTTCCACACGCTGGACTGGGGAGACCACACACACACACACACACACACACACACACACACACACACACACACACGCACACACACACACACACACACACACACACATACACCAACACACACACATACATACACCACTACATACACACACACCGCATACACACACAGACCACTACATACACATGCGCACAAACTGCAATACGCAGACACACGCACACACACACACACACACACATACACACACACACACCCCAACATACTGGTACAAACATACACACCCCAACACACAGACACGCAGGCCGACACACTCCCCAACGCACACACACACACACACACACACACACACACCCGCAGACCCAAAAAAAGACCCCCACTCAAGCACACACAAACAAACACACACACACACACACAAATAAAGACCCCCCCACACACACACACACACACAACCACATCAATAAAGACCCCCCCACACACAAACAAACACACACACACCCCAATAAAGACCCCCCATCCCACACACACACACACACACACACACACACTGTCTCAGCGTCCAGCGGTGAACATCTGTTCCTCTGCTGAACATCCCATAATATCCACGGCGGGCTGAGGAGCTGAGAGGAGGGAGATGTTTGGGTATTGATCCCCCGGACAGGCTGCTGACGGTCACCCATCAGGAAGGGTATTGATTAACTGATTGGAAAAATGAACTGATCACGGAGCCCTGCTGAGGCACTTCAGCCCCATAATGGAGGAGGACGGAGGAGGAGGAGAGAGGAGAGAGGAGAGGAGGAGAGGAGGAGAGAGGAGATAGGAGAGAGGAGCGAGAGGAGGAGGAGGAGAGAGGAGGAGGAGAGAGGAGAGAGGAGAGGAGGAGAGAGGAGAGAGGAGATAGGAGAGAGGAGCGAGAGGAGGAGGAGGAGAGAGGAGGAGGAGAGAGGAGAGAGGAGAGGAGGAGAGAGGAGAGAGGAGAGGAGAGAGAGGAGAGAGGAGAGAGGAGGAGGAGAGAGGAGAGAGGGGAGATAGGAGAGAGGAGAGGGAGGAGATAGGAGAGAGGAGAGAGGAGGAGAGAGGAGAGGAGAGAGAGGAGAGAGGAGGAGGAGAGAGAAGAGAGGGGAGATAGGAGAGAGGAGAGAGAGGAGAGAGGAGAGGAGGAGAGAGGAGAGGAGAGAGAGGAGAGAGGAGGAGGAGAGAGGAGAGAGGGGAGATAGGAGAGAGGAGAGAGAGGAGATAGGAGAGAGGAGAGAGGAGGAGAGAGGAGGAGAGAGGAGAAGAGAGGAGAGAGGGGAGATAGGAGGGAAGAGAGAGGGGAGAGAGGAGAGAGAGGAGGAGGAGGAGGAGAGAGGAGAGAGGAGAGAGGGGAGAGAGGAGAGAGGAGAGGAGAGAGGAGGAGGGAGGAGAGGAGAGAGGAGAGAGAGGATAGAGAGGAGGAGAGAGGAGAGAGGAGAGAAGAGAGGAGAGAGGGAGGAGAGGAGAGGAGACACATGACTCCCATGATGGAGGAGAGGAGGAGGTGAGAGACGAGGAGATAGGAGAAAAGAAGGGGAGGAGAGGAGCCTTCTCTCGTTAGCATTCAGATTAAGAGGCCATCAGATACTGATCAATCACCCTGATCAGCTCTCCAGACGACACACACACACACACACACACACACACACACACACACACACACACACACA
>NC_136943.1:3186152-3189302 GCF_949987615.1 Pollachius pollachius
ACACACACAGCCTCTACATTTTCACCCATCACACACACACACACACACACACACACCCACACGCTGGCCTCAGCGGGGGGTAGATGCTAACACATGTCTTGGACACACTCTCCAAGGTCACTGAGTCAGAGGTCAGCGAGGTCATGGCGGTCATGGAGGTCACGTGACACGCACCAGACTAGACCTGATCAGACCGGGTAAGACCAGTTCAGACCGGACAGACCCTGCTAAAACAGACTAGACCAGACAGAACTCATATCTTTATTAATATCTATGGAATGTCCCTGATCTCAAATCTGGCTGTTTCCCTTCTTTGTGCTTCATTTTTTTCGACCAATGGCAAACGGACCGTATTTATCCCGCGCTTTTCTAACCAGTGGCCACTCAAAGCGCTTTACAATACTGCCTAACATTCACACATTCACGCACACATTCGGCCATTCATACACACATTCATACATTCAACCGTGGGACGGCGGGGTCAGCCACGCAGGGCGACAGCCAGCTCGTCGGGAGCAGTCAGGGTGAGGCGTCTCGCTCAGGGACGCCTCGACACTCGGCTAGGAGGAGCCGGGGATCGAACCAGCAACCCTCGGGTTACCAGGCAACCCGCTCTCCCTCCTGAGCCACATGCGCTTCATTTCGACCAATCAGGTGTCTGGAGGAGAGCTGGCGAACTCTGAGAGACCAGCAGCAGTAAAGGCTAACGAAGCGTCTGAAGGTTTCAGATCCACTCGTGCGGCCGCTGGTCAGATCCACTTATCAAAGCCTCCTGAACGAGGCCTCCACTGGAGGGAACACGCTGTTGGCGGTCAGGATGACTTCCTGTGGCCCCGCCCCCTCGGGTTGGGGTAGTGTGTAGTTTAAACAGTAGTGGTGTAGTAGTTTGAAGAATAGTGTGTAGATTAGAATGAAGTGTGTCCTAGTTTAAAATAAGAGTAGTGTGTGTGTAGTACCTTAAAAAGCAGGGTTTAGTAGTTTAAAGTAGGAGTATACTGTGGTCTAGTACCTTAAACAGCAGTGTGTAGTACTTTAAAGTGAGAGTACACTGTGTTGAAGTACCTTAAAGAGCATTGTGTAGTGGTTTAAAGTGAGAGTACACTGTGTTGTAGTAGTTTAAAGTAAAGTGAGGATCGATCGACTGTACCCCTGAAAGTGCGGCCGCAGTCGCCTCTAAAGGTCAGAAAACAAATCAATCCACCGCCAAACGCTGATAAATAAATAAATGTAAATCAGGTCTTATCACATCGACGCCTGGAGCTGGCCGCTGTTCCAGACGCTTGCCTGTCATCTAACTAGCAACCTCACACACACCGCCCCGGGACACACACTCCGCGCACACCCCGTCCTACCGTGTGTGTGTGCATAAGTGTGCATAAGTGTTTATATCTGTGTGTGCGTGTGTGTTTGTCTGCGTGTGTGCATGATAACCTGTGTGTGTGCGTGTGCGTGTGTGCGTGTGTGTGTGTGTGTGTGTGTGTGTGTGCAAACGTGTGTGTGTGCATGTACATGGGTGCGTGCGTGTGTGTGTGTGCCGCTCTTTCATGTCAGTGTGTGGACAGCATCACTTTACATTTATTGAAATGAGCGGGGGTCTCTGGGGAAGCTAGCTGAGCATGCTAGCGAGTATCGACTGGCGGGATTAGCACCCCCCCCCAGCGAGGGGCTGGAGGTGACCCAGCCCCCCCCCTGGGTCAGCAGGCCAGCCCAGCGCCGCAACGCCCAGGCTTCACCACGGCCTCACAGGACCCAGTGCACAGAGAGCCTACTCAGGTCGGCACCAGAAGACACACACACTACTATACACACACGCATACACATGCTATCACACACACACACACACACATCATATCATACGCATCACATCATATCACATCACGCTATCATACGCACACACAGACACACACACACGCGACTATACACACACACCCCCACACGCACATGCTACTATACACACACACACACACACACACACACACACATGCACATGCTACCCTACACACACACACACACACACACACACACACACACATGCTACCCTACACACACACACACACACACACACACACACACACACACACACACACCCACGCACGCCACTATACATCCACCTTGGCTGCACTCTCAGCTGTGCACATCAAAGGTGGTTAACCGGGCTGACATGGGACCTGAAGACCAATTAGGCGGAGGTTGGCTGACAGCCAGGCTAACGAGGTTCAGCAGAACTGCCTCTACCCGCCCCACCCCTCTACTCCCGGCTCCGCTCGGTGACGGAGAGGAGGACCACGTAAGCCGCCTCTTCTTTAAGGAGAGACCTTCATTACTCAACTAAAGCGTCATTAGTTTAATCTGTCTGCTCTCCAAAAGCCTCCCTGATCCAGGCTGAACACCACCGTGGAGGTGGAGCAGGAGACAGGAAACACCACCCTGGAGGTGGAGTAGAGGCCAGAAAACACCACCCTGGAGATGGAGTATGAGGCCAGGAAACACCACCCTGGATGTGGAGTAGATGCCAGAAAACACCACCCTGGAGGTGGAGTATGAGGTCAGAAAACCCCACCCTGGAGGTGGAGTAGGAGACAGAAAACGCCACCCTGGAGGTGGAGTAGAGGCCAGAAAACCCCACCCTGGAGGTGGAGAAGAGTCCAGAAAACACCACCCTGGAGATGGAGAAGAGGCCAGAAAACACCACCCTGGAGGTGGAGTAGGAGGTCAGGAAACACCACCGTGGAGGTGGGGTAGAGGCCTAAGTTTCACTCTCTCCGTCTTCATGTCTAATTAGTGCCTTCCCCTCCTAATTGGTTCTCTGTCGGGGGCAGGCCCTCTAAGACAACGGGGGAGACCTTGAGATGAAGACAGACGGACATGGAGATCTGCGCTCTAAGCTCAGGAAGAGCAGATCTGAAACATGGACCCTCTAATGAGAGGAAGCGTCGGGCTGGATGTCTCGGATAACGTAACGTCTGTGGAACACTGAGGCTTCATGGAGGAATTGTTTAACGAGCATTTTATGCAGTTTGTTTGTGTGTGTGTGTGTGTGTGTGTGTGTAAAGTGTGCGTAAAGTGTGTTTTTGTGTGCCTTTGTGTGTGAGAGAGAGAGAGAGAAATGTGTGCACAAATGTGTGTGTGTGCGGGGGTCTCAGAGTGTGT
>NC_136943.1:3189502-3197002 GCF_949987615.1 Pollachius pollachius
AATCAACCGGTCGGGAGACAACGTGGGCTCGGAGGACGTATCGGAAATACTTCCTGTTTAGAATTGAATCTTTGTTACCACCTCACAAAATAGGCTTCATTAGGGGTTCTCAAAGTCCACAGAGAACTCAAAAATCCCATTCAGCAGACGCTGTTATCCAAAGCGACTTACAATAAGAACATTTGTCAGAAGAAAGAGAAATAACAATATATCGCTGTCTGTACAGTAAGGATCTTCATAGAACCAAGGGCCAAGTGCTAACAATCACTAGGTTAACCCATTCCCCGTACACAACAAAGACAGCTAGGATTATATGCTACACAATGCTAAGCACTAGTCTATTTTTAACTGCCAGGACTTAAAATACAATGATTGCATAAGAGGGGTCTGGGAGGGGGGGGGGATTCAGGGGGTAGACCATGCAGAGTCCAGGTGAACTCTGAACAGGTGAGTCTTGAGTCTTTTGAGAAAGCTGGTGACTAATAATAATACCAAATGTTGATAAAATCACGATGAAAAGACTCACAGTGCCACCGCTCCACAGCGAACCCCTTCACACAAAGTTGGTAATTTCCAACCAGTTAGCGTACGAAGAGTATACCTCGCTAAGTATTTAGATCAGAGGGAAGTGCCTTTGCTAGCTGCTACCTAGCTTATTACTGGGATCTGTTATGAGCAATATTATAACTACATATACAATAATATATGTAGTCTACTTGCCTACTGCTACTGCATGTTAGCACTTAGCCCTTCTGCTACTTGAAGTTAGCGTGTTGCCCTGTTGCTACTGCATGTTAGCACTTAGCCCTGCTGCTAGTTGAGGTTAGCATGTGGCCATGTTGCTCCATCATGTTAGCACTTCCACGACTACGTCAAAACCAAAGACATCATTGGAACAGAACTGGTTGGAGGTTCCATTCCCTCTCCCCCTTTCTCTCCTGTCTCCATCTCTCTGACTCTTTCCCCCCCTCCCTCTCCAACTCACTCTCTCTCCCTCTCTCCCTCTCTCTGAATCCCTCTCTCTCCCTCTCTCTCTCTCCCTCTCTCTCTGAATCCCTCTCTCTCCCTCCCCTCTCTCTGAATCCCTCTCTCCCTCTCTCTCTGAACCTTCTCTCTCCCTCTCTCTCTCTCCCTCTCTCTCTGAATCCCTCTCTCTCTCTCTCCCTCTCCCTCCCTCTCTCTGATCCCTCTCTCTCCCTCTCTCTCTGAATCCCTCTCTCTCCCCTCTCTCTCTGAACCTTCTCTCTCCCTCTCTCTCTCTCTCCCTCTCTCTCTGAATCCCTCTCTCCCTCTCTCTCTCCCTCTCTCTCTGAATCCCTCTCTCCCTCTCTCTCTCCCTCTCTCTCTGAATTCCTCTCTCTCCCTCCCTAAATCCCTCTCTTGCTCTCGCTCTCACTCCCTCTCCACATTGCTCTTCCTCTGAATTCCTCTCTCTCCCTCCCTCACCCTTTCCATCCCTCTCCATCCCTCTCCCTCCCTCTCTCTCTCTCTCTCTCTCTCTCTCTCTCTCTCTCTCTCTCTCTCTCTCTCCCCCGGATGCGGTCGCTAGGTCCCGTCTCCATGCGTTGCTAAGCAGCTTCTAAGTAGGTCCCAGTCGTCAGTGATCCGGGATCCTGGTCGTATCACAACAGATTACCTCTAATCTGAGCTGTAATCTAACCTTTATCCCCCGCTATCTGCACCTGAACGCCGCGCCGCCACACAGTCAATCGCCTGATTCACAATGACACTCATCTCTAATTATCGGGATTAAGAAAAACACTTTTGAGTAATTATTCTCCCGTTGGATAAACATTAGGCTTCATGTGCTTATCGCAGCGTTGGCCCAACAAGAGCGGCAAGGTGATGGGGCTTAAAGGACTTCCAGCTGCTGGGAGACCGCGGTGGTGGCGGCGGCGCAGCTAACCAGTGGCTCTGTATTCAGAGCACACTCCGCCCCGCTAAACACGTGAAACCACGGAGCTCTGACCGCAGCGGAGCGGTGGAGCGCACCCAGGACTAACAACAGGCTAACCTCTGGTAGCAGCAGGGCTAAGTGCTAGCCTGTGGTAGTAGCAGGGCAGCAGGATAACCTCTGATAGCAGCGGAGCTAAGTGCTAGCCTGTAGTAGCAGCAGGGCTTAGTGCTAGCCTCTAATGGCAGTAGGGCTAAGTGCTAAACTTTGAGAGCAGCAGGGCTATATACTAAGCTGTAGTAGTAGCAGGGCTACATGCTAGCCTCTGGTAGCAGCAGGGATAAGGGCTAACCTCTGGTAGCAGCAGGGCTACATGCTAACCTGCAGTAGCAGCAGGGCTACATGCTAACCTGCAGTGGCAGGGGTGCTAAATGCTAACCTGCAGTAGCAGCAGGGCTACGCGCTAACCCACAGTGCAGCCCCTTTAATATCACATTATATTATTCAATCAGAGCAGAGATACCCTGGATCACATCAGGGCAGAGTCTGACCTTCGACCTCCGCCTGCCAGCAATTTGAAGGAGATGACATCGCCATGGTCACACATGTACACACACACAGACACACAGACAAACACACACACACACACACACTCAAAGATGTACAATCACACACACTTGCAGTTGCACACACAAACAATAGCGCACACACACAAACAGACACAGACACGCACACACACTAGTGCGCACACACACAGACACACTAGTGCACAAACACACACACAGCTCTACTCTCCTTCACCTCAATAACTCAGACTTCAAAAAGACAAACGTGAATAAAAAATGCTCGGTGAAATACCAACGAGATGAGCAGCACATTAACACCATGTCAACTACATTAGAGAGGTTAGATTACACACTTTACACACTCACACACACTCACAACCACTCACAACCACACACTCGCACGCACACACGCGCACACACACCCACAACCGCGCACACTCACAACCAAACACACCCACAGAAATAAAAAAACACAGGGACATTCACACGCACACGCACTCACACACACACACACAAACACACACGCTCACACACATTCACATTCACGCACACAAACACACACACAAACACAACCACACAAGCACATATACACTTACACACACACACACACACACACACAGGGACACACACTCACACCTTCTCACTGGCTCACTCAGAGTTCAGTAGCAGAATGCGCTGAAGGAGGCAGTATTGAACAGGTATCCATGTGATCAATGCAGCTGATGCGATCAATACGAGGTATCGACGGGCGGTTCGGGAGCCCGGCGAGCAGAACGACTCTCTGCTTGAGATCCATGGAGGAGCTAATTTTGCGACGCGGATCCAGGAAATTACATTTCTGTTTTTCTGAACTCTGCATGGTCTGCGTGACGTGTGGTCAAACCCCCCCGGCCGAACCCAGAACCAGATGGAGCTTTGATGTGGACCAAGCCCTCTGGATCAGATCTGCATCCCCCCCCCCTCCCCTCACCCAGCCTCTGGGAGCGGACCCCCCCCCCCACCCCTGGGAGCCACGCTCCATAATGACTCTTTATGAAGATCACTAACTTTAACAGTTCAGATCCCGTCCGTCAGAGGTCCGTTCCCCCCCCCAACTCTCCCACCGCGGGACCGTCCCGTACGAGACCACCTCCCCCCCCCGCGGCCCCGTGTTAATGTGTCAATGCTGGAGTTTGATGTATTTTATATCACGGGTCAAGAGACATCTGTGGCGAATAAAGAGCAAAGAGAGAGAGCGAGCGAGGCTAGGCCGCTGACCCCAGCCTGACCCCGTGTCTGCGTGACAAGGGGCTGTGTAAACTGCACTTACGCTCCTAAGCAGCCCTCAGCCCACAGCGCCCGCTGTTTCTCCAACTAATCAAGTCCAGCGAGAGAAAACACGGCGCAGAGTTCAACCCCGGCCCGTGAGAAGCCAGAGAAAACACCTCGGAACAAACATCTCTCTGAAGACCAGGGACCGGGAGGGCGCGGAGCTGGTCTGGCGTCTGCTGGTCTCTGGTCTGAGGTCTGTTGGTCTGAGGACTCCTGGTCTCCTCCTGGTCTCTGGTCTCTGGTCTCTGGTCTCCTGGTCTCCTCCTGGTCTCTGGTCCCTGGTCTCCTCCTGGCCTCTGGTCTCTGGTCTCCTGGTCTCCTCCTGGTCTCTGGTCTCTGGTCTGGGGTCTCCTGGTCTCCTGGTCTCTGGTCTGGGGTCTCCTGGTCTCCTGGTCTCTGGTCTGGGGTCTCTGGTCTGGGGTCTCCTGGTCTCCTGGTCTCCTGGTCTGGGGTCTCCTGGTCTCCTGGTCTCTGATCTGGGGTCTCCTTGTCTCCTGGTGTCCTGGTCTCTAGTCTGGGGTCTCCTGGTCTCCTGGTCTCTGGTCTGGGGTCTCCTGGTCTCCTGGTCTCTGGTCTCTGGTCTGAGGTCTCCTGGTCTCCTGGTCTCTGGTCTCTGGTCTGGGGTCTCCTGGTCTCCTGGTCTCCTGGTCTGGGGTCTCCTGGTCTCCTGGTCTCTGATCTGGGGTCTCCTTGTCTCCTGGTGTCCTGGTCTCTAGTCTGGGGTCTCCTGGTCTCCTGGTCTCTGGTCTGGGGTCTCCTGGTCTCCTGGTCTCCTGGTCTCTGGTCTGGGGTCTCCTGGGTTTGCTCCAAAACGTCTGAAGCTGAAGACGATGTCAGGACTCTTAAGCCCTCATATTGTTAAACCCCAACATGTTAAAGACCGGGGTGTGGGCGTCCCGAGCTCTTTGAGGGTCTGCGTCCTGGCTTCCTGGTGTCCTGGCGTCCTGCTGGGCCGCCCACGCCCCGCGGCCCGCTGACCTTTGATGGCGGTCTGCCCCGCCCTCCTCGCGGCGTGGTTCTGGCGGCGCCCTTAATCCCGCGGTGGTTCGAGGCGCGTCCGGCCTCATCGATCCCGCCGTTATTTGTGGAGAGGATCAGATTTATAATTAAAAACCAAACATTCACGCGGCCGTGCCAGCGCTGCTCGCACGTGATAGGCCGTCAGAAGATGAAAGGTCAGGGGGTCGCGCTGTGAGTGACAGGCCGGTCTGGAGAGATGATGGCTCCTCGCCGGTATGATGCTCAGATTAGTGTCTGATTGGTAATCAATTTGGACGGCGTGAGAGTGGGGCCACTCAGGGCTTTATTAGGACGGCCTCTCTGGCGTGAGGCCCTCCACACGGCCGCGCGTTCGTGTGGCCGCCATCCATCACTGTCGCCCGTCGCCACGACGACACGGCTCGGGTTCCCGCTGGGAGACGTCATCGTCCCTTTGATGGCCGGCGGGGACATGATGTCATCATCAAAGCTAGCAGCTAGCCGGCTAGCGCTCCAGATGGCGTCCCACGCGCCCTCCCAGCGAGCTGAGGAGGAGGAGGAGGAGGAGAATGAGAAGGAGGAGGAGGAGGAGGTTAAGGAGGTGGAGGAGGAGGTGGAGGAGAATGAGAAGGAGGAGGAGGAGGTCAAGGAGGTGGAGGAGGAGGTAGGGGAGGAAAAGGAGGAGGAGGAGGAGGAGGAGGAGGAGGAGGAGGAGGAGCCCGCGCAGCTGCCGGGTGGAGACACATCCTACGTCGACGTGCGGCAGAACGACAGGAACCCGCCGCAGACGATGGATGAATCACGTCTGTCCGTCAGCACGTCTGACGGGTCGGAGGAACCAGGAACAGATGTTAGAGGCAGGGGGGGGGGGGGGGGATGGGCAGATGTGGAGCCACTCACACCACATATACTGTACACATACACAGACACACACAGACACACACATACACACACATACATACATACAGAAACACACACACACACACATACATACACATACATACACATACATACACATACAACAGTAGTATGTGTCGGTTGGGGTAATGGAGGTATAGGATGGGGGGTGGCAGTGTGGGGTGGAGGTGATGGAGCTTTGGGGTGGGGGTGATGGAGGTGTAGGGTGGGGGTGATGGAGCTTTGGGGTGGGGGTGATGGAGGTGTAGGGTGGGGGTGATGGAGGTGTAGGGTGGGGGTGATGGAGGTGGAGGTGATGGAGGTGTAGGGTGGGGGTGATGGAGGTGGGGGTGATGGAGGTGTAGGGTGGGGGAGATGGAGGTGTAGGGTGGGGGTGATGGAGGTGGAGGTGATGGAGGTGTAGGGTGGGGGTGATGGAGGTGTAGGGTGGGGGTGATGGAGGTGTAGGGTGGGGGTGATGGAGGTGTATGATCAAACCGATTGGAACCTCACAGAACCACCTCCTCATCCTCAGGACCTGAGGACCTAGGGGAACACAGGCTGAGGACCTAGGGGAAGACAGTCTGGCGGGGTCTGGCTCAACTGAGGACCGAGGGGAAGACAGTCTGCTGATGTCGAGCACAACTGACAGCGACTGAGGACCCGAGGGAGGCCACTCTGAGACGTGCAGCACAACTCAGGCGAGCGTTTTATGGGTCCTATAACTCAGGGGGCGTGGCCTGGGGAGGGGAGGGGGGCGGGTCCCGGGGGGCCGCTCATCTGGAGGGGGGGCAGGGGGGGGGGGTTATCGATCCGGGGACAATTGAGCGGAGACAGAGGGGAGGATCTGGAGGTATAAATCTGCCTGATGGCTGCCGCCGCCCGTCCCTCCGTGGCCCCCAGTGCATGCTGGGCCGTTTTATGAAGCAATAACAGTTTGTACGTCTCACAGGAAGTAGACGGATGGCCGCCCGCCCGCCCGGCCGTGACCGACCCCCGGGATCGAACCCGGACGCTTTATGGGGCATCGCCCCGGTCGCCAGTTATCGTCTCTGATTCTGCATACTGATGAGGGGCGGGAGACTGATGACATCACAGTGGGAGGGGGCGGGGGGGACATGAGGAGAGGGTCTCCCCGGGACTTGGGGTCTAGACCGGACCGGGACAGGGACCAGGACACCACCAGGGGGTCGAGACCGGACCGGGACAAGGACTGGGACCAGGACCAGACTGGACTGGTGCCAGGACCAGGACCAGGGGGTCCAAACTAGACCAGGACCAGGGGGTCCAGAAGAGGACCAGACCGGACCAGGGCTGGCCCCCAGCAGACCCCAGCCGGCTCCAGCCGGTTCCAGCCGACTTGGTTTTTCCTATCTCTGAACAGAGGGGTGCGTTATGCAGACGATGTCATTATGAGTCGATGTGACAGACGCTACCCCGCCCGTAACCTTGGAGACCGGGAGGAAATGAAAGGATTAGCGGGACGGGGACGCTGGCGGCGGCGGTAAATGAGTCGCGGGGCGGCGCGCCCCGACACCGCCCGAGTGACATTTCACACGTGATTTGCATTCGATTTGACTCTAAATGACACGACCATATTAGGACGGGAGCGGAGCGACGTCTTAATCAGGGAGAGGAAGAGATGTGTCTGTCTAGAGGGGGAGGAGGGGGAGACAGGGGGGGGAGACACGCCCGGGTCTTAACTCGGATCACATGTTAATGTGTCCGGCGCGGAACATACCGTCACCTGATTAAAGCGCCGCTGTAGAACACGCTATGTTAACGTGAGGGCGGAGAACACAGACGCCCCGATCACATGACGTAAGAGGCCGGCGGGGCCTGTTGCTAGGAGAC
>NC_136943.1:3204502-3209502 GCF_949987615.1 Pollachius pollachius
AAGGTTGGTGATCCTCTGGTCGGAGGAGCATTCTGATGACCTCCAGGTGAACCGTGTGTGACTGTCCGACCCGCTCCTCCTCTGGACTACAGAAACACATCCCATGTGTTCAGACCATTCACACAGAATCAACATTTATTCTGCTTATCTGTCCGCTGGCTTTTCTTATGATCTTATCCCCAATTTCATTACAGACACATAGTTAGAAAATAAAATGGAGTCGCGTTAGAAACATACAGACCATCAGAATCCACAATTTTGAAGGTTTTTAGGCTAGAAGCTAGAGGCTAGAGGCTACAGACAAGAGTGTAGAGGCTAGAGGCTAGAGTGTAGAGGCTAGAGTGTAGAGTCTAGAGACTAGAGGCTAGAGACTAGAGGCTACAGGGTAAAGGCTAGAGACTAGAGGCTAGACAAGAGGCTTGAGTTTAGAGGCTAGATACAAAGGCTAGAGACTAGAGGCTAGAGACTAGAGGCTAGAGTGTAGAGACTAGAGACTAGAGGCTAGAGGCTAGAGATTATGGTCTAGAGTCTAGAGGTTAGAGGCTAGAGGCTAGAGACTAGAGACTATGGTCTAGAGGCTCGAGTCTAGAGGCTAGAGGCTAGAGACTATGCTCTAGAGTCTAGAGGTTAGAGGCTAGAGACTAGAGACTATGGTCTAGAGGCTAGAGGCTAGAGGCTAGAGACTATGCTCTAGAGTCTAGAGGCTAGAGACTATGGTCTAGAGTCTAGAGGCTAGAGGCTAGAGGCTAGAGACTATGGTCTAGAGGCTAGAGGCTAGCGTCTATGGTCTAGATTGTAGAGGTTAGAGTCTAGAGTCTAGATTCTGTCACATCTGTCACTCCAAACCGTCTGCTGTCGTCCAGACGGAGGGGGAGGGGGGCTAGGGGCTAGGGGGTGGGGGATCAGATTGCTCCACAAACACGCTGGTCTCCTTCTGATAACAATGACTTGAGCTCCTCCAGGGGTCAGAACCCTCACATGTGGGTCTTTCATCTAGGCCGCTCTACACAGACCAGAGCAGTAGAGCCCAGAGTACTAGAGACCAGAGCAGTAGAGAGAGGTAGAGACCAGAGCAATAGAATCTAGACCAGGAGAGAGCAGTAGAGACAAGACCATCCAAGACATGACCAGTATAGACCAGACAAGAAGAGACCAAACCAGTATAACCCGGACAAGCAGACCAGACCAGTACAGACCAGACCAGTATAGACTCGATCAGAGGTCCACTACGTCTTGTCATTTTAATTAGCCGCACCCTGATAATCAGAATGCTAATAAAGACCGAGCGGTGAGTGCTCCCGTTATTAACTTCTGGAGGCTGATGTGACCCACTCCCCTCCCTTCCCTGGTTGCCGGGGGCTGGTTGCCGCGGGGCTTGTTGCCGGGGGCTGGTTTCCGTGGGGATGGACCAGGCTGGACGGTAGCTCAAAGCGTGGGCGAGGCGAAGATCCTCAGATGCCCATAACTCAACCCCCCCCCCCCCCCCCTCCCCCCCCCCCTCCCCCCCCTCCAGACCTGGAGCCTTTGAACGGCGGCCGGCAGAGACAGAGAGGTGTTTCAGATAAGGGAGGAATCGCATTAAAGGATTTTTCCGTTTTAAAGCTGTGGCCGTCTTCCGGGCGGCGTTCCCAGAGACTTGAGAGGCAGGGATGAGGGAGGCCTAGAAGATGTTCCCCGGGCCGCGCTTTATGTCTGCGGTCAGCTCACAGATCATAAAATACTGCTGCTCTCCCTCCAAACACAAAGACCTTCTCAGGAGCACAGAGAGCGCTGATCTCCTGTCTGTCAGCGGCGAGCGCTGCGGCGCATTAGCGCACTCGCTAACCCTAACCCAGGAACGACGCACTCACACCTGAACACAGCATCACTGTGAGGAGCACACATGGAGATGTGGATCTCTGCATCTCCTCTCTCTTCTCTCCTCTCTCCTCTCCCCTCTCTCCTATCTACTCTCTCCTCTCTCCTCTCCCCTCTCTCCTCTCTTCTCTCTCTCCTTTCTACTCTCTCCTCTCTCCTCTCCCCTCTCTCCTCTCTCCACTCTCCTCTCTCCTCTCTCCTCTTCCCTCTCTCCTCTCCCCTCTCTCCTATCTGCTCTATCCTCTCTCCTCTCCGATCTCTCCTCTCTCCTCTCTTCTCTCTCTCCTTTCTACTCTCTCCTCACTCCTCCCTCCTCTCTCCTCTCTCTATCTCTTGGTTATTAGCTAAGCATTAGTCTGCTCTTTGTGCTGCTGGTCCGTTAGCACCACTGTTAGCATGTTAGCATGTAAGAAGGGCTGGCTAACTCAGAGATTAGCATGTTAGCGTGTTAGCAGGTCGGGCTAACTCAGAGATTAGCATGTTAGCGTGTTAGCAGGTCGGGCTAACTCAGATATTAGCATGTTAGCGTGTTTGCGGGGCGGGGTAACCGAGAGATTACCCCCCCCCCCTCCCCCCCACCCCTTGGTCTGGTTTATTAACTGAAGTCTGCTCACACGCACAGCGCAGCTCGCTGGAACGACACTATTTACACAGCAAACGTTGTGACATTTAATTAAAGTGTTCATTTCCTCAGGAAAGAAATTGATTTTTTATTGAACTCAAACTTGGGCAGGAAAAAAAAGTAGGCGCTAATATACGTTGGATTTTCTATTTATTTAAATTGTGACCGATCCAATAAAGATAATATAGAGGTAAAGTGTGCGTACAAATGTACACACGTGACATTACATTTCATGTCGGAGCGTGCGGCTGATTTAAAGGCTAAAACCAGCAGCTACAATAAACTAAAGGTGATTCATAACGTTATGTTTGAATAGATACTGAAGGTGATTCATAACGTTATGTTTGAATAGATACAACTGGATTCCTTACATTCAATTATGAGGCAATATGAAATAAAGACATGAGATGATAAGGATTAATACTGATATTTTTGTTAATATTAGCAACATGCATCCAACCGGAACTCGAAAAACGTTATTTTAAGAATTTCAGAAACAACAGGGTAAATGATTTCTATATTTTATTCATATTTATGATAACATGACAATAAACATTAGTCCCCAAACATGAGAACAACTCTGATAAAATGAATGCCGTGCAAGATATATCAAAGACAGATAAACTACAGTACTAGATATATTAAATACTGAGATACTACAGTACTAGATTTATTAAAGATAGAATATACTACAGTACTAGATATATTAAAGAAGATACTACAGTACTAGACATATTAAAGACAGAGATACTACAGTACTAGATATATGTAAGACAGAACTGTATTATTCTGGAACCCGGTTCTCTGGCTTGAAGCTAAAGTCAGAACTAGTGGGAAGGTTAAGGTAAGGTTGACCTCACTAGAGTGAGCTTGGTTCTGGGGTTCTGTGTGGGTAAGGGTTGGGGTTCTGTGGGGTTCTGAGTGGGTTAGGGTGGGGGTTCTGTGGGGTTCTGAGTGGGTTAGGGTTGGGCTTCTGTGTGGGTTTGGGTTGGGTTCCGTATGGGTTAGGGTTAGGTTCTGTGTGGGGTAGGGTTAGGTTCTGTGGGGTTCTGTGTGGGGTAGGGTTGGGTTCTGTGGGGTTCTGTGTGGGTTGGGGTTGGGGTTCTGTGGGGTTCTGTGTGGGTTGGGGTTGGGGTTCTGTCGGGTTCTGTGTGGGTTAGGGCCGGGATCGGTGGGGGTTAGGGTTAGAGTTCTGTGGGGTTCTGTATGGGTTAGGTTGGGGGTTCTGTGGGGGTTAGGGTTAGGGTTCTGTGGGGTTCTGTGTAGGTTAGGGTGGGGGTTCTGAGTGGGTTAGGGTGGGGTTGTTTGACCAGCTCGCTGGTGGTTCTGTGTGGAGTGGATCTGACTAATTGAGCAGTGGACTTCTGTCAGCCAGAGATTAGCAGAACTGGGATAAAGAGTGGAAGTTGACACTGGGCATTAGGGGGATTAGTGGGGGGGGGGGTCAGGCCCGGCTGGGCCTCGCTGCCTCGCTGTAATCCAAAATTAGTATCAAAGATCAGCTGTGTGCTTGCGGCGCGTCGGCGCGCTAGCCAAAGCTCTCTCTGGGACAAAGAGATCAGGAGAGGTCAGAGGTCAAGAGGGCCGGCCCCCAGGAGGCCTGTTGGGGGGGGGGGGGGGGGGGGGGGGGGGGGAGGGTGGACACACAGAGGGGCCCTCAGAGCTGCCTGGTCCTCTGACTGGAAAACAGGGGCCGCTGGGCTAACCAGCATGCTAACACAGATGCTAGCAGAGTTGCTAGCGGTCTTTATCTCCATGCTAATAGACGTACTAAGTGTCTTTAGCGGCTGCACGCTAAGTGACGTGCAAACAGATATGCTGTGTTTAGCTAATTCATGCTAACTGAGGCTCTGGGTGTCTTTAGCTTCTACATGGTTACAGATCCACTAGATACCAGCTCCATACAAACAAATGACTATAAATGATACTATACTATACTTACTATATCTATATGTATCTATATACTGTATATATATATATAATAATAATTGGAAAGGAATTATTGAAATTAATTCAATTCAAATGACTCCAGTGTAGAGCCAACTCTTGAGGGGTTTTGAAGGACGTAACTTTATTTAAATCATGTGTTCTGGTGGAGCTCCAGCGGCTTCACAGATAATAACATGGTGGTTAGCGCCAAGCTAATGCTAGGCTAGGCTAGGCTAGGCTGCTCCCAGCACTCAGCAGCACAGCAGCTAGGAAAATAAACGCTGCGCTGACCACAGCACTCACATACGTCTTCATCTGTGCATTATTTTACCAGCAAACCACACACACACACACACACACATACACACAGTCAAAACAAACACACACACACACACAGTCAAACCACGCACACACACACACACACACACACACACAGTCAGTCAAACCACACACACACACACAAACACACACAGTCAAACCACACACACACACACACACACACAGACCACACACAAAATCAAACCAAACACACAGTCAACCTACAAGCACACACACACACACATACACACACACACACACACAGTCAATCCAC
>NC_136943.1:3212002-3224502 GCF_949987615.1 Pollachius pollachius
TTTTAAATCCGTAGCCCAAACGGTAACCCTTAACCCTAACGGTTAGGGTTAAGGGTTAGGGCCTAACCCTTAACCCTAACACTTACCCTTAACCATAACCCTAACTTCTCTTTTTCACTTGAAATCAAAATAAATAAAAGATAAAAACAAAACAACAAAAAAAAGAAAACCAAAGGACTGGGAGAAGAAGTGCCAGTGACCCAAACCCTGACCCTGACCCCTTACCCTGACCCTAACCAGTGCACACTGGGCGGTGAAAGGCGTCAGATTGTAAAAAAATAAAATAATGAAAGATGAGAATTTGGTGAAATATAATTGTTAATCATATTTAGCATTGGCATCTTGTTAGCAAACCAAGCGTTAGCATACGGGAGCTAGGGCTGTATGAGCATCATAGCTACGGTTTTATTAGCATTGCAACTAAGGCCAGATTAGCATGGGAGCTAGTGCAGCAGCATGGAAGAGAAAGCAGCTCTAAACCAACGTTGTTTTACGAGCGGAGCCGTGAGTGATGTCCGCGAGGCGGGTGTTTATGCATGTGGTTCTGGTTGCTTAGGGCTGGAACCCGACACCTCAGTCTTCATCTGCTCTCGTCCCGGAGGTCAGTCGTTGTGGACACAACTTGTTCGCTGAGACACATCAAACAGAACGCCTCAAACCTCCAGAACTGGCTTGCTATTAGCCATTAGCTCTCCAACCCCCATACCTGGCTAGCTATTAGCCCATCAACATCTAGGCCTGGCTAGCTATTAGCTCTCCAACCCCTATACCTGGCTAGCTATTAGCTATTTGCTCTCCAACATCCATACCTGGCTAGCTATTAGCTAATAGCCCATCAACATCTAGGCCTGGCTAGCTATTAGTTCATCAACCTCTAGGCCTGGCTAGCTATAAGCTATTAGCTCATCAACCCCTAGGCCTCGCAAGCTATTAGCCTAATTTAGCTATAGCTAATTGTTAAACATCAAAATCTGACAATCCATTTTCTATTTAACCTCCAGACGTGGCTATTAGTTAAACGCTAATTTCAGGAACTGATAGGAGCAGGTAGGGGTTAGACAGTACAGAGACAGGTCATTAAGGAGCAGGTAGGGGTTAGACAGTACAGAGACAGGTCATTAAGGAGCAGGTAGGGGTTGAACAATACAGAGACAGGTCATTAAGGAGCAGGTAGGGGTTGGACAGTACAGAGACAGGTCATTAAGGAGCAGGTAGGGGTTAGACAGTACAGAGACAGGTCATTAAGGATCAGGTAGGGGTTAGACAGTACAGAGACAGGTCATTAAGGAGCAGGTAGGGGTTAGACAGTACAGAGACAGGTCATTAAGGAGCAGGTAGGGGTTAGACAGTACAGAGACAGGTCATTAAGGAGCAGGTAGGGGTTAGACAGTACAGAGACAGGTCATTAAGGAGCAGGTAGGGGTCAGACAGTACAGAGACAGGTCATTAAGGAGCAGGTAGGGGTCAGACAGTACAGAGACAGGTCATTGAGGAGCAGGTAGGGTTTAGACAGTACAGAGACAGGTCATTGAGGATCAGGTAGGGGTTAGACAGTACAGAGACAGGTCATTGAGGAGCAGGTAGGGGTCAGACAGTACAGAGACAGGTCATTGAGGAGCAGGTAGGGGTCAGACAGTCCAGAGACAGGTCCTTGAGGAGCAGGTAGGGGTCAGACAGTACAGAGACAGGTCGTTAAGGAGCAGGTAGGGGTTAGACAGTACAGAGACAGGTCATTAAGGAGCAGGTAGGGGTCAGACAGTACAGAGACAGGTCATTAAGGAGCAGGTAGGGGTCAGACAGTACAGAGACAAGTCATTAAGGAGCAGGTAGTGGTCAGACAGTACAGAGACAGGTCATTGAGGAGCAGGTAGGGGTCAGACAGTCCAGAGACAGGTCATTGAGGAGCAGGTAGGGGTTAGACAGTACAGAGACAGGTCGTTAAGGAGCAGGTAGGGGTTAGACAGTACAGAGACAGGACATTAAGGAACAGGTAGGGGTCAGACAGTAAAGAGACAGGTCGTTAAGGAGCAGGTAGGGGTCAGAGGTCATCCTATAGGTGCTGTCAGACGTCAGGGGATTGAACCCATAACTGTCGCTCTGTCCAACATCCGATAAGTAAAGTGAGAGATCGAGGCGGTGGGCGGTGGGCAGTGGGCGAGCAAGGCTTTAATCCCCCTCCCCAAGGTGAGAGAGATCAGGGTGTAAACCCGGGAATTACCCCTCATATTGGACCCTTCCCCGCAACACGCTAACACTCTGGAAATCACTTTCTGGTACACAGCTGGGGAGGAAGAGAGAGAGAGGGAGAGAGAGAGAGAGAGAGAGAGAGAGAGAGAGAGAGAGAGAGAGAGAGAGAGAGAGAGGAGAGAGAGAGAGAGAGAGAGAGAGAGAGAGAGAGAGAGAGAGAGAGAGAGATGGAGGTGGATAGATAGACGGACACATCGGTTTATTTGTGTGTGTGTGTTTCTGTGTCTGTGTGTGTGTGTGTGTCTGTGTGGGTTTGCGTGTGTCTGTGTGTGTCCGTGTGTGGCATGCCTTTCTGTGATTCTAACCTTCACAACACTGCAACAGCTGTCTGTCCAACACACACATACGCACACACACACACACACACACACACACACACACATAAAGTACAACGACCAACACTGATCATACAAAAAATACCTCTGTACTTCTTCCGCTAAACTAAACACACACGAACAAAACACTCTCACACTTAACACACATGCAGACACACACACACACACACTATCACTAAAAACACAACTCACGCTTCAATATATAGACTCAGCTAACCCAGAGCTAACACAGCGCTAACCCACGCTCACCCACGCTAACTCAGGGCTAACCCAGAGCTAACACAACGCTTACCCACCCTAACCCAGGCCTAGCCTAGAGTTAACCCAACATTAGCCCACGCTAACCGAGCTCTCATCAGACCCACTGTGATCTAAAGCCCCACCGGGCTCTAGATCGTAGCGCTAACAACGAGCCCCCACTGCCCAGAGCTAGGAAGCTACGAGGCTAGCTGCCTCAGAGAGGCGGGGGTTAAAGGCAAAGGGCTGCCGGGGGGATTCCGACCGCCGGTGGAAACACCGTTTGGAAACACCGTTCCATTGGAGATTACGTGTCCTTGGCACCGTGAGCGTAGCTGCGTGGGCGTAGCTGCGTGGGCGTAGCTGCGCGGCGTGTGTAGGACAACCTGATACATGCTACGCTAGGCGCGGCGGGTATTAATACACCGGGCGCTGCTCGCAGGACGGAGACAACACATTGCAGAACATTTAAACCTGCTAGCATCCTAATAGCTGCTCTCTGTTCAGCCAGCGGTGCTAAACCAGCAGACCTCCAGGGTTTAACTCACAGATCAGGCTCTAGTGAGGGGAGCACAATGAGGGATCAACAGGTCTTCAGTGGTGAATCCAAACCTAGGATAATGGATAAATCATGAGATCCCTCTCATACAGCACAGGTACACCTCTCTCTTTCTCTCTCTCTCTCCCTCCCTCCTCCCACACGTCTCTCTCTCCCCCTCTCCCTCCCCCTCTCTCTCTCTCTCCCTCTCCCTCTCTCTCTCCCTCTCCTTGTCTCTCTCTCTCTCTCCCTCGTCTCTCTCCCTCTCTCTCTCTCTCTCTCTCTCTCTCCCTCTCTCTCTCTCCCTCCCCCTATCTCCCTCCCATGTCTAATGGGGTGAGTTATGGTCTAGACAGCAGCATGCCGAGAGGGCAGACATCATAAAAAACTGTTTCCACCTGTTGTTTCAGAGGTCGGAGTGTGGGGGGGGGGGGGCACCTGCAAGCCTTTGGTCTGGCCTGGCAGGTCCGCCCCCCTACCCTCCCACGCCCCCACCCCATCAGGCTCGCTGACCAATGGCTGGTGGTTCTCAACAGGTGTGGTTTGATGGAGATCAGGTGGCCGGCTTTGATACCAGATTACATCTTTGAGATGTAAACCCAGTAATCTGACCCCGGCCAGTTGACTGCTCTGGCCCTTCCCCCTCCTCCTCCCCCTCCTACAGACCCAGAATGCATCTGAAAAAGCCCACAAGGCAGCATTTCCAATGATCGGATTAGCGGTTGGTTTGAGTAGGCCGGCGGTTTGTCTGCCGGTACTACAGGTTGTATTGGAGCTCAACACATGTCTGTAAAGTCTCCCGATCCCTGTAGCTGCTACATGCTTGTGCCAGAGATGGAGGCGGATAATGATACTATTCATACGCAGCAAGGCCGTGCTGGATGACAGATATCGATGGGAACATCAGGTCAGCAGCCCCTCCTGTCAGCCGACAGCTGACTTCATAACTGCAGCGTATTGTCGAGGAGCGACTCTATTCTGATCCGCCGGTGATTTACCGCCAGAGCCTCCGCTTCCAGGAAGCCGGCGATAGAAGCGCCGGCGGTGGGATGATGGTGTCGTTTACGTTACGGCCCCTGCTATAAATCTGTTGTGTTGAAACGCCGCGAGCGCAGACCCGCGGCCCGTAGGGTTCATCAAGCTGTTTATGAGCTGCTCTAGATCCACTTTACGGTCTCAAGTCACTGGAAGTTTAGAAGCATCTGCTGAACAAATCAGAAAATGATTAAGCATTATTATTAGCTCACATCTATGACAGCTTCACCTAAAGCTACCCATGTACAACATGAGGTTGGTGGACGTGGTTAAGTGTTAGTACTGCTCAGTGTTTAGAGGTGAACACCAGGGAACTGAGCTCAGGGTTAGTGGAGTATAACAGGTACACAACGCTCTCTACAAGACAGGTTCCTCCAGCTGTCAACGGTCCGATCTGTTGGCTTCAAGAACCTTCTTCTCTCTGTGGTTGTTGACTGACGGAGGAGATCCTGATCCTGTAGTTCTTGTGACTGTGTGCAGGTCTCAGGAATGCCTCCTGGCTTAACAACACAACAAAAAAAGAAGAGCCAGAGGCAGGCTGACCCTGAAACACTCAATAATTCACATATAATTCTTGTTCTAATAATTTACCTCAATGTTTTGATTAATTGCAGTGTTAATTCCATTGCTCATCATATACTTATTCCAACAATAGTCTGTTCTCATTCAGTTCTGGCACCTGAGGGTTCAATCAATCAAACGTTATTTATACAGCCCGTTTGCGTACGAGGGATGCAACACAATGCATTGTCCGCTGCCGATAAAATGCACAACTTCACAATGTCAATTCTGGGATCGGCATTCCGCCGGTGCCATTCCGGCGGCTAACTGAAGAGCATTAACCTCGCATGGCAACAGAGACATTGCTCGGTATTGTGCCTGGCCACTCATTCATCATCCCGGGTGACAAATAGCCTTCTATATGGGTTCTCTGCCGGCTGGGATGATCTCCTCAGTACCGGGAGCCAGCTGAGAGGACAACAGTTCCATCCGTCACAGCGTTGGCCCAGCGCCCAAGCACTCACTCACTAAGGGGCTTAGCGCCAACGAGCTGCTCCGCTGAAGGGCTGGCAGGTCAGGAGGAGACGTCTGCACGGCAGCCCAAGATCAGACTATTCTGACTTAGAGTGTCTTAGGATCAAACTACTCTGACCCTAGGTGCTGAAGGTTTCAGACTATTCTGACCCTAGGTCCTTAAGGGTTCAGACTACTCTGGCCCTATGTCCTTAAGGGTTTAAACTATTCTGACCCTATGTCCTTAAGGGTTCAGACCCTCTGACCGTAGGTACTTATGGGTTAAGACCATTCAGATTGGACATCTCTTAGGGTTGAGTTTGTCAGTATTTTTGCTTCTGTCTCGACATGGCTGTGTGCTTTGGGCTTTAGGGGTCCTTCTTAACATCAAACAGGGACATTAGCTCTCTAAGGGTTGACTTTACATTGAAGTGCTCTGACTTTACAGCCGAGTTGCGAGCCTGCCTGAGCATCTCCTTAGACTTAAAACCACTTCCTCCCCCCTGGTTCTGTAATATCTTCTGATAAAACGATCAACACAGACCAGCTCTTACTGCAAACACCCAAACCAAAGTACAAAGGATCCACACTAGAGTGACTATTTAAGGGCGTTTCATCGACTCCTCAGCCAGACGTCCACCAGACACTGAAGTGTGCACTCCGTCTGAGTGCTCAGAGGAGCAGCGAAGAGGCATTACAGGCTGGTGTAAAACCAGAGAAAGATCAACATCAGGAGAGGAGCTGGAACGGGACCCACAGCGCGGCTGCGTGACCACAGGTATCTGCTGCGGCCGCGAGGAGGCCCAGCCCGCGGCCCCCGGCTCTGTACCCTACATCAGCACTTCTGCTCACCGCACGCCCAGGGCTTTCCACAGGGAGAGCAGCCATCCAACACCGCCAGACACATCCAACACCGCCACACACATCCAACACACACATCCAACACACACACACATCCAAAACACACACATCCAACACACACACATCCAACCCCGTCAGACATATCCAACGCACACACATCCAACACACACACACATCCAACACCGCCAGACACATCCAACACCGCCACACAAATCTAACACACACATCAAACACACATCTTACACACACACATCCAACACACACACATATCCAACATACACATCCAACAGACACACATCCAACACCATCTGACACATCCAACACATACACATACAACACACACATCAAACTGTTAGTATCATTGGGCAGAACGTTCTTCTCAAGCGAGTGGAGAGGAGCTGAGGGTGAACCGGTGAGTTCAGGTGAGTTCAGGTGAGTTTAGGTGAACAGGTAAGTTCAGGTTAGGATGAACCGGTGAGTTCAGGTGAGTTTAGGTGAACAGGTAGGTTCAGGTTAGGATAAACCGGTGAGTTCAGGTGAGTTCAGGTCAACAGGAAAGTTCAGGTTAGGATGAACCGGTGAGTTCAGGTGAGTTAAGATGAGTTCAGGTGAGGGTGTTTCAGTAAAGCTCCACACTAGAAGCTGGAGTGGTTAGTTAGCGGTAGAGCAGTCTTAAGGCGTGGTGATGAGCCGGGTGTTCACCAATGGAGCTGGATTCTCCTTCCAGAACATGAGGATCTTCCACACACACAGCGGTCGACATCACAGGATCAACATTGTTCTTCAGCACTTTAACACAACATTGATCATTTCATAAGATATGCAGATTTATTTTCAGCACTATGGTAAAACTAGCATTCCCATACACTCCATGCGGTCACTGACTAAAATATCCGCCATGTTTGATTATGAAGGCCGGGGTTCATCTTGATGAGGAGCCACTGGTGACGTCTGGCTCTGGGAGCCATTCCCAGCTCTCAGCTGGTGGTGAGCCCAGCTCCCCACGGCTGAGTGACGGCTCTGGAAGTGGATCTCTGCACATCTTGTTTAACATTCGCAACACTCGCTGGTTTTCATTCTGCGGTCAGCTGCCTGTCCGCCAGCTGCATGATGTCATCGGCCAGCTCAGCGCTAGCTGGCTAGCACGCGGGCTAAGTGTTTATAATCATCCTGAAAGCGCTTTCATTACTTTTACTAATACGATTATACGCTACGAGATTCGAGTTACAGCGAGATGGAGATGTGACGGGAAAGAGGGAATGTATAAGAGATTAATAAGTCAGGACAGAGACAGAAGAGAGATGAGTAAAGTTAAGAGCAGTACAGAGAAACAGAAGAGAGATAAGTTAAGTTAAGAGGAGTACAAGAAACCTAAGATATTTGAGTTAAGTTAAGATGAGTACAGGGAAAGAGAGAAAGAAGAGAAATGAGTTAAGTAAAGTTGATATGAGTACAGAGGAACAGAAGAGAGATGAGCTAAGTTGAGATGAGTGCAAAGTTACGGTAGTAGAGTAGAGATGGAGAGCAGTGTTGCACACTAACAAGACTTCAGAATTCCTGAGGCTGTGGTGCAAATCTGAATCTCTGATTGACACAGGTATGACACTGGGTCCTGATGTCACCCAGGTAGAGCTTAAAGCACGAGGCAGAGAGACTACGCAGAGATATTATTCACATCAGTGGATTATTATTACAAACATAGAGAGACACACACTTATATCGCCCTGACAACAATGTACACGTTTATTGCCCAGTATTGACAGAGAGACAGAGAGAGAGAGAGAGAGAGAGAGAGAGAGAGAGAGAGAGAGAGAGAGAGAGACCGAGAGAGACCGAGAGAGAGAGACCGAGAGAGAGACAGAGACTGAGAGAGAGAGACAGACAGACAGAAACAGAGACAGACAGAGAAGGGTGATGAAGGAGGTGGTTTGTGGGGCTCCTCACTAGAGACAGCTGGAGATGTCAACACATGTGATGTCATGCTGGTATGGCCGTCCAAGGTCATGTTTGCTATTTCATCTCTTCAAGTGTACATCGTGTTTACCTTTCTGCATTTAGCAGGATGAAGTGGACATCTCTTCAACAAGATGTCTTTATTGTATAAGCTACACCTTCAACAATTATTTTATTTTTATTTTAATTCTACTAGTTATCTCTGAGATGTCTTTATTTTCCTAGTTATGTCTGAGATGTCTTTATTCTACTAGTTACCTATGAGACGTCTCTATTCTACTATTTATTTCTGAGATGTCTTTTTTCTACTAGTTACCTCTGAGATGTCTTTATTCTCCTAGTTATGTCTGAGATGTCTTTATTCTACTAGTTACTGCTAAGATATCTTTATTCAACTAGTTATCTCTACTAGTTATGTCTGAGATGTCTCTATTCCTGGGAGTTGAAGCCACCAGTGGACGTCTCTACTGTACCAGATGATGGAGATCGATTCCCTCGGGGCCAGCAGTAGAAAGGCTTCACGGCCGATCTCCACTGAAACACTCCGTCAGCGAGCCTCTCGGGTTCAGCTGCAGCCACGACTTAACCTCCCGCTACAAATCAAAGCCTGCTGGATATGTTATCCTCCGACACTACCTTCTCTAATGTCTTCCAGAACGCTGTCTTGTGAACATCTCCACCGCGACCTGCTGCCTTCAGAGACTGTTGGAGAACATGTGTACTTTAATACTACTAATACTGTTGTACTTTAATAATAGTACTAGTGTTAAGGTTGATTATTAATGTTGCCAATAAAGGAGTAAGAAGAGGAGCAGGAAGAGCGGGAGTAGGAGGAGGTGCCCCTCAGATCTTCTGACCTGAAGGAGCACTCTGCAGGGGTCTTGAAGACATTCCATATCTCCAGGACCGACAACATGTCAGTCCTGATCCAAATCTTCCACTGATGGACAGACGGACACCTTAATGTTTTTTCTGCATGACTTTCCCAGTCCGTGGTGTCCTGGTTGTCAGAGCCACACTAGCACCACCACATTGTTTATATATCTTCATATTCAGCAGACATCTGACTCTCCTCTCGGCTGACGTCAGCTGGAGACGGGTGTGGGGGTAGGATCTCACCCCCCAGGTCCGTCTGAACGGGGACCTAAAGCACTGCACCGGCCAGGAACCATCTCATCTGTTCAATCATGTCGTTGAATTAAAGAGGACTTAGGAGCAGAGACTATCTCCCACCTGTGGTTCCCTGGGTCACTGGCTCCCATTAGAATTCATCAGCACATACTCCCCTTCTGCTCCTCCTCCTCCTCCTCCTCCTCCTCCTCCTCCTCCTCCTCCCAGCACAGCGCTCTCTTCTCCATCTCCTCCATCCCTCATCACATACATTCCCCTCCTCCTCCTCCTCCTCCTCCTCCTCCTCCTCCTCCCAGCAACACTCTCTTCTCCTCCCCATCCTTCTCCCCAAGGCAGGACACTCTCCTCTCCTTCTCCTCCTCCTCCCCCTCCTCCTCCCAGCACAATACCCTCCTGTCCCTCTCCTCCTCCACCCCCTTTTGCCATGTGATGGGAAGAGGAGTGGAAGGATGAGAGGAGTGGTGGATGGAGGAGAGGAGGAGGAGAGGAGAGGAGGACAGTGTATCTGCAGAGGGCTTCCAGTGAATATTAAATGAGCTGGAGAATTTTCTGCTGGAATTTCCATTTGTGTTCTGTACGGTCTCCAGGAAAGAGGATTTACCGCTAATACCCGGCGGCGGTGTAGCGCAGATTACAGCCCTCTCTCCATAACCTCCGTTGCCAGCTCCCACACCCTCCACACATCTGTATTAGTCGGACAATTTCAGCTGAGCTTCCATCGATTCCAGTTAAATTAGGGGCTACAACCCCTGAGATGTGTCGCCGTAAATCTTCCAAATAAACTATTTAGCATAAACACTGTGCGGCTTTGAGAACAATAGCTCCGATCCAGACATCTCTGCTGCCTCTCTGGTTCATCTTCATAATATCATAATAACGCTATTCATAAACACCGCTCCGCCCCAGCGGAAGCCTCCCATCACAGCAGGAGAACGACGGTACGGGGAACACAGAATAAGAACCACAGAGAGAACATCTCTTATCTCCTCAGGGTTCTCCTTAGCTTCTCTAGTTAGCGGAACAGTAGTAGAGCGGAACAGCAACGGAAAGGACCTGCCTTGATTGGGTTCTACTGCTGGGTTCTCCTGATGGGTTCTACTTTGTTCTCATGCTGGGTTCCACTGGGTTCTACTGCTGGGTTATACTGGATTCTCCTGGGTTCTACTGGGTTCCCCAGTGTTCTCCTGGGTTCTACTGGGTTCTACTGCTGGGTTCTACTCCTGCGTTCTCCGCGGTTCCTGTGTGTTCAGCTCTGTGTGAGCACTCTGCAGCCCTGACAGTGAGTGACAGCGCTGTGACAGATGGCTCTGTCTGCTCTCCAGCTCTGGCGGCCATTGCTGGGCGAGCAGGAAGTTGTCAGCTTGCAGACGCTGAGGGGGGCTGGCAGTGGGTCAGGGTGAGGGAGGCCAGAGCTCTGCTGGGTACCAGCGGTCGGTGTCTGTATGTCTGCTCGCGGTAGTTCTTTGATCGATTGTTCTGAGCCGCGGGCCGAGGGCCGTCGTGACAAAGCCGTGTCGCGTTAATACCGGCCCTGAGTCGTGTTAATACCGGCCCCGGTGACCTGTAGCAAGCCGGACCGGGCCCTTGGCAGGCCGGCCCCGAGGATCAGAGGGGTCTGACGGGGTGGTGTCAACGGGGTCTGTCTTGGCCAACCAGGGGTCTGGAGGGGATCTGACAGGATCAGGAAGCTCATGCTCACCAAGCAGCCACAACTTCCTGCCCGCCGGTCGCCCATAAACTACGGAACACCTCCAGCCTCTCAGGACCGTAAACTACACACTAAAACACCTTCAGGACCATAAACTACACACTAGTACACCTTCAGGACCGTAAACCACACACTAGAACACCTTCAGGACTGTAAACCACACACTAGAACGCCTTCAGGACCGTAAACTACACACTAGAACACCTTCAGGACCGTAAACTTCACATTAGAACACCTTCACCTCTCAGGACCATAAACTACACACTAGAACACCTTCAGGACTGTAAACTACACACTAGAACACCTTCAGGACCGTAAACCACACACTAGAACACCTTCAGGACTGTAAACTACACACTAGAACACCTTCAGGACTGTAAACTACACACTAGAACACCTTCAGGACTGTAAACTACATGCTAGAACACCTTCAGGACCGTAAACTACACACCATAACACCTCAGTACCATAAACTACACACTAGAAACACCTTTAACCAAAAGGCCTTTTCAGATTATTATGAAATTTGAAAGAATTAGTATTCAGATTATTCATCTTTTGTGAACATTAATGTTCAGTTACTCTGACATTTCGTCCTAATCCATTCATCCTTTGAGTCCGGGCTGCTTCTGCTCAGCCTTTGAGATGTTTCTAGAATGGTTTGACCCACACGTGTTCACTGATCGGCTGCCGGTCTCCACAGCACTCCGAGGATCAAGGAGAGGGAGAATGATTCTGATTTACACATCAAACCACTCAAAAGGTGTTTATTCTGACATCTCCAGCACTGTCCTCACACTGCCTGATGACCACAAACACCCTGATAAACACGCCATTCACAACCCCAGGAGATACCTAAACTGCTAAAACCGTTTTTTCGGAGTTCCTTAAAAAATTGTTTGGTTGTTAAAGTGTGATTCCAGAGGAACTCTGCTGTGTGTGGGTGAGCTGATGTAAGAGAACGGGGGGGGGGGGGGGGGAGACGGGGGAGTCAGGGGGAGAGGGGAGGAGAGGGAGTATAGGGGAGGAGAGGGGGACTGCGGGGGAGAGCGGAGCGGAGGCTCTCTGGCAGCAGAGCTGGTCCTGTAATGCCATCTCTCAGCAGCCTCCCTCCCCAGCGATGTGTTTCCTGCCAGCTAAACGCCGTCCTGACAGCCTGGAGCACTGGGGAGGCCTGGCCTTGGACCAGACACCACACGCGCTACCGCTCGCTGCGGCTAGCCTCCGCTACGCACGCTACTGCTACGCGACCACTAGCTACGGCTACCCTCCGTAAGGAGTGCTGCCGCTACGCTGCTCTATGGCTAGCCCTCGACGAGCCTCGCTAACTGTACGCTGAGCTACGGCTCCGCCTCAACCAGACGCGCGACCGCTACGCTATGGCTAGCCCTCCACTAGACCAGCTACGCTATGGCTAGCCCTCCACTAGACCAACTACGCT
>NC_136943.1:3232002-3294502 GCF_949987615.1 Pollachius pollachius
AAGGCCATCTGTGTAACTTCATATCGAGGTAGTGTGGGGCGCCGATAATGAATTTTGTAATATCCCGCCGACAGACATCTCAATCAGCCGCTAATCCCGCGCTTTTACAGCCGAATCACTCCGCTTCCAACCCAACTGCTGCTCGCGCAAACACGACGAACACACGACAACTTAAATAGACCGTAGGCCTACTTAGACCTGACATCTACCCTACAGAACCACACCTTATATAGACCGTAGGCCTACTTAGACCTGACATCTACCCTAGAGAACCACACCTTAAATAGACCGAAGGCCAACTTAGACCTGACATCTACCCTAGAGAACCACACCTTAAATAGACCGTAGGCCTACTTAGACCTGACATCTACTAGAGAACCACACCTTAAATAGACCGTAGGCCTACTTAGACCTGACATCTACCCTAGAGAACCACACCTTAAATAGACCGTAGGCCTACTTAGACCTGACATCTACCCTAGAGAACCACACCTTAAATAGACCGTAGGCCTACTTAGACCTGACACCTACCCTAGAGAACCACACCTTAAATAGACCGTAGGCCTACTTAGACCTGACATCTACCCTACAGAAGACCACAGAGTCTGGGGACCTGTTCCCCCCTAGTCCTCAGACCTGGTCGCCCCTGGTCTCTAGACTTGGTCCCTCTGGGACTTCTTGTCCCCTTGGTAACGATACTAATATTCATGGTAATAATTATAATGTTTGAATCTCTTCCAGACGTCATCATGGAGTCTCACTGCCGAAAGCTAGCCAACACCTGCGCCCAGATCGGTGAGTGGTCCCCCCACACCGCACCCTGTCAGTCTGGAGTCTGCGTGGGTCTAGAGCCCAGGGCCACCCTGAGTCTAGAGTCTAGAGTCAGTCTGGGTCTAGACCAGAGTCAGTCTGGGTCTAGACCAGAGTCCGCCTGGGACTGGTCTAGAGTCAGCCTGGGTCTAGAGTCCGCCTGGGTCTAGACTAGAGTCCAACTGGGTCTAGATTAGAGTCCACCGGGGTCTAGAGTCCAGGGTCAGCCCAGGTCTAGCCTGAGGAGACGCGTGCAGGCCTTCTGTGGTCCTGGCCCGCCCCCTGGCGGCCGGGACCGGATCTGAGAATTATAATTAAAAAAAGTCTTAATATAATATAATAATATGAATTACAATGTGAATATTAATTTATTATTATGATTTAATAATATGAATATATATATTAATAATAATGATAAAATGATATAATACAAGTCCTTATATCCCCGCATAAATAAATAAACATAAATAGATCAAATTCTCCCGCCACTTCTCAGCTCCCGTTGGAACTCGTCAGGACATCGATAAGCAGACAATAATCAGATTTATTAGGGTAATAACTAGAATTAGACTCTAATCGATCCGTTCAAATAAACAGGGAGGGCCTCTGTTCAACCGGAAATTAGACGATGTCGCGGAAAATGTACCCTGGCGCTGAGGCTCTGAGGAGGCCGGCCCGGTCCAGAGGCTCTGAGGCCGGCCCGGTCCAGAGGCTCTGAGGAGGCCGGCCCGGTCCAGAGGCTCTGAGGCGGCTGGCCCGGTCCAGTAGAGGCTCTGACGAGGCCCGGCTGTGAGGAGGCATAACGAGGTAAACAGATCGCGCGTGATTAGGGCCGCCTCATATTGTTGGAGGTAATATATGCGCGGCTCGCTGCCGGGCTCGAGGGAAAACTAAATGTATAATGAAAGGCGACGCGTGAGCAGGAATACGCGCGTGCGGTAATGTGACGTGTTGGTAAGCCGGTGGAAAAGGCTCGCGCTCCCGTATTGACTGAATAGATAATTAATGGCCCTCGTGCTGTAGCGCAGAGCCGCGGTAATCCACTTCAACTTTAGTGGTCCCGCGCAGGAAGGAGCGGCGGCTCCACGCGCTCTGGAAACACGTCTCAATAATAACATGATCAGTGACGTCACTTACAGCACCTAATAACGCGCATCATGAATAATCCCTCTTATGCATGTTGTGGTTTTGGAGGATTGGTTTTTAGATGTTCACGTTCACGTGAATTCATCCACAGAGCAGACGCGTGCGTGTTGATCGATGGACGCGCGGATTGAAGAGCAGAGAGGTGTAAAGTCATTACGCGCGTGCGTGATGAGAAGGGTGGTTGATGAGCGAGCGTTGCCGACCTCCCGCGTCACGTGGTCCTCTCATGTCGTCTCGAGAGATGTTGACTCCGCGCGCCGCGGGCTCCTGGGAGCCGCGGAAAAGTTTGCTCCTCGCAGACGAAACTCATTAAAGTCCTCCAAAGAGACTCAGAGGCAGAGCGCGCTCCCGAGCTGCTCAGCGTGGAGTAAATATGAAATCTGGTTTAACAGCCTTTATTGTGTTTGGGCTGGTCACGTGGTCCCTGCTTCCGTAGGGATGACCTCAGACCAGGTCGGGTCACGTGACCTGAATAATAGCACTTTAGTCTTCCTATAATAACGTGTTCATAACGTCATCATTAGAATCATTCACCCTCGAATAGCTGTCTTGGTGTTTTGTCGTTGTTGTGCTCTGGTCATGTTGTTGTGTTGTTGATGTGTTGCTTCTGTGTTGTGGTTGTGTTGTTGTGTTGTTTTTGTTGTGTTGTTGTGTTGTTGTTGTTGATGTGTTGTAGCGTCTTCACGAGGCTGGACTATCTGATCTGTGAGCGCGCATTTATTGTATTTATTCACCGCGTAATCTGACGTCTTCATGCACGGGACCCGGTTTCCGGACCCGGTTCAGGAGACTCGGTTCACGAGACCAAACCTTATCTTTTTTCGATTTGGTCTTCCGCGCGCGCGCCCCGTCCCTCTCCGTGGCGGCGCGCCCTGTCTTTCTCCGCGGCGGCGCGCTTCTATCAGGGAGGAGAATCATCCCCCGCGGCGCCGAAACATCCACACACAGATCTGATTCCAGCGTCGCGTCATTACCGACCTGTCCGTCACAATGTGGGCGGGGCTGCGGTGATGACGCGGGGGCGTGGCGCGAGGCGAGGTTGCCCCTCGCGCAGCTCAGAGCGCGGAGAGGAGATCAACGCGCGGAGGGGTGTGTGTGTATGAATGTGTGTAGAGAGTGTGTGTCCACGTCTCATACCCCCTACCTGGGCTCACGCTCTGATAGTGTGCTCTAGTCGTCGGTACCGGAGGTTCCTCGCGCCGCGATGGCAGCTGGCGGCCGCTTCTGATCCAGTCTCGCGCCACTTGGTAGAACAGGTTCGAAGTTCGGGTTGGGCTCGCGGACACCCGGGCTGGTTCCTCCGCTCGCGCCAAGGATTAAACGCGTTCGACGTGCTCGTGAAGACCGGCTGCACTCCCTCCTCTACCGATGAGCTCCATGCCGTTAAACCTCGAGCACCACCACCACTTTACCGGGAGTAAGCACGCGCTGGCTATGGCGTCCACCTTACAGCCGCTTCAGCGCGCGGGGGACACGAAGCACCGGCTGGACGTGCACGCGGTGTCGGACACCTCGAGCCCAGAGTCTGCCGGTAAGTTGCGAGCCTCGCCGGTTCAGACTCAGCGGCTCCGAGCGCCGTTTGCTGCCGCAGGAAGTGTGCGTGCAAATTGGAGATTCCAGGTGTCAGGGAGCCGTCAGACCTCCTGCCAGACCGGAGAGTCTGAACCCCCTTAACGACTTGTCAGGACCCCGCGAGTCCCCGCGGAGCCCCGCGCGACCCTTACCGTTAATAATAATTAATGTCGATAGTATAACTATTAAATAATTAAAGGAATGCACCGCACGAGGAGGTATTAGTTAGTGTTTTAGAGTTAGAGGATCCACACACAGACACACACACACAGACACACACACACACATACACACACACACACACACACACACACACACACACACAGACACACACACACACACACACACACACACACACAAGCACACACACACACGCACATAAACACACACACACACACACACACACACACACACACACACACACACACACACACACACACACACACACACACACACACCAGAGAGCCGCTTAGCCGAGAAATACGCGCGGCTCCTTTTTCTGAAGAAATCAAACTTGTATTAATACTCTTTGACTAAGGTATTAATACTCTAACTAGATGTCTTAATGCACTCTAACTAAATGTATTAATACTCTGTTACTAAACATATTAAGACTCAAACTAAATGTATTAATAGTATCTTTATACGCTCTAACTAAATGTATTATTACTCAAAGTAGACCTCGTATACTTCTCGTATAACAAAACCTCTTGACGATGTCTGAATGCTCTCTTTTAATTATCTAACTAAATGTATTAATAACCTCTGTCTAACTAAAGGGCTTGATACTCTGTAAATACCCTTTAAATAAACGTGAATCGAGCCCCCCACAGAGAAGGAGAAGGGCCATCTTAATACTTAATACTCTGTTAATACTTTTACTAAATGTCTTAATACTCTGTTAATACTCTTAACTAAAGGTCTTAGTACTCTGTTTATAATCTAACTAATTGTACTAATCTTTTAATACTGAATTAACAGAGTCAATAATACATTAATTAATTAATACTTAATACTATATTAACAGTATGTATCGTGCCCACAGAGAAGGAGAAGGGCGGGAAGCAGGCGGCGGAGGACGCCTCTGACGACCCGTCCAAGAAGAAGCGGCAGCGGCGGCAGCGGACGCACTTCACGAGCCAGCAGCTGCAGGAGCTCGAGGCCACGTTCCAGCGGAACCGCTACCCCGACATGAGCACGCGCGAGGAGATCGCGGTGTGGACCAACCTGACAGAGGCGCGCGTGCGGGTGAGAATACACACCAATATATGCTAATAATATCATAATGACATCACTAATATATAATGATAGTAATATCTTAATACTATCACTAATATATAATGATAATATCATAATAGTATCGTAGGATAGTAGAATAGTACTTGTAAATATTACACTACAACAGTATTAGGCTATTGTATAAATCTTGCACTGCAATAATACTACAGTATGAGTGTTAATACTACGGTATAAGAGTTAATATAGTATAAGTGTTAATAGGCCCACTACAGTTTAAGTGTTAATACTACAGTATAGCATTGGTTCAGACCCACGGACACAGCCGTGATTATAATAATAGAATATCATAAAATAATACAAAACAATATAAACCAACATGTTAATATGAGTTTTTATCATCCGTTACATTCTACGTGTTTTGTTGACTAAACCCGACTCGTGGTACCGTAATGACGCTGGGATGATTCTGAGGATCAGAGAGGAGGAAGGAAACAGAGCACTGAGCGTGAGGACCTCGGTCTAGTCCTCACACAGGCGGACATAAAGGCTAGAGTGTGTTACTAACGAGACAACATAGATAATAACATGAAGCTCTGCTCAGAACATTACGGTAAAATACATGAAGTGAGTTTTAGGATCTGACGCTAACATCGTGGAGGGTCGACAAACATAATGTTACGATGACATTATGTTTGTCTATACATTACAATAAATAGGATGCCTGATTGTATATAACTGATTATAAATGTGTATTTATACTAAAGAGGCAGACGTCGTAGCTGTTAGGTCTGGTTCAGACCGGAGATCCGTCCGGTGTTAAAGGGTATCAGATAATAATGCCTTGGTCTGGTTTAATATTTTATTATTATTATTATTATTATTTTTATTATTATTATTATTATTATAATTATTATTATTATTATTAAGGTGTGTATTAGATAATAACGAGCAGGTCTGGTTTAATATTATATTATTATAATATGATAACATTATTATATATTAAATTATAACGTGTGTATTGGATAATAACGTGCTCGTGTCCGCGTGGTCTGCTTCAATGTGTATTGGATAATAACGTGCGCGTGTCCGCAGGTCTGGTTCAAGAACCGGCGCGCCAAGTGGCGGAAGCGCGAGCGGAACCAGCAGGCGGAGCTGTGCAAGAGCGGCTTCGGCCCGCAGTTCAACGGCCTCATGCAGCCGTACGAGGACATGTACCCGAGCTACACGTACAACAACTGGGCCGCCAAGGGCCTGGCGTCCGCCTCGCTCAGCACCAAGAGCTTCCCCTTCTTCAACTCCGTGAACCCGCTGTCCTCCCAGGCCATGTTCCCGCCCTCCTCCATGGGCATGGGCTCCGGCATGGTCCCCCCCGGGGCGGGCCTCAACTCCGGCCTCAACTCCGGCCTCAACTCCCTCAACAACCTCAGCAACCTCAACAACCCGGCGCTCAACCCCGCCGGCGGCGTGTCCGCGCCCGCCTGTCCGTACGCGCCCCCCACGCCACCCTACGTGTACCGGGACACGTGTAACTCCAGCCTGGCAAGCCTCAGACTCAAAGCCAAGCAGCACTCCAGCTTCGGGTACGCGAGCGTCCAGAACCCGGCGTCGAACCTGAGCGCGTGTCAGTACGCGGTGGACAGACCCGTCTAGCCCCGCACCCCCCCTCCCCCTGATCCCCTGACCCCCACGACCTCTTCCGGGCCGCCCCTCGTCCCGCGAGCAGAGGAGGTCTGGACCGGGAGTGGGTTTTGCGCGGCTCGGGAGGAGGTTTTCCCCGGGACTCGGTACCCGGGACTCGGGACTCGATAGCCGGTTGGACTTGATGGTTGTAAATATTCTCGGTCTCTAACGACCGCCGCATGTGAACCCAACGGATCCTGATTTGCTTGCAGCACAAAGGGAATGTACATAGGCGCCCCGCCGCGTGCTCTAACATATTAATAACTAATATTAATGTCGTGTGGGTCTGGGTTAGTAGAACAAGTTTCACGTGTCCCGCCGTTTCTCTCTCTGTACGGAATAATGTCTCTTTTTTTTTCAACATCAAAAAATAAACTATTGTGTTTTATTTAATGGAAGTAAATATATTGTTCAAAATACCTGTTGGGTCGGGACTTTCTTTGAGCCTCGGGGGGTCCGACAGCGGAAATGGACTGAATGATGAACGGACTGCATTTATACCGCGCTGCCCTAACCAGCGGCCACTCAAAGCGCTGCGCAATAGATGTCTCACATTCGCCCATTCATACACACATTCACACATTCACCCAACGACGGCGGGGTCAGCCACGCAGGGAGACAGCCAGCACGTTAGAAGCAGTCAGGGTGGGGTGCCTTGCTCAGGGACACCGCGACACTCATATAGGAGGAGGCGGGGATCGAACTAGAAACCTTCTGATTACCAGCCAGCCCGTGCTACCTCCTGAATCACATACCGCCCAGACAGCGAGTCTAATCTGTTCAGACAACAGCGGAGTCCAATACACACAGCCTGAAATAACACACGCACACATAGCCTGAAATAACACACACACACGCACGCACACATTCACACACGCGCGCACACACATACACACACACACGCGCACACACACACATGGACACACACACATACTTAATATATAGCCTCATTATAGGTAAGTATACATAAAGTATAAATAAGTATAGAGTTTAGCCTAAAGCCTCCAAAATAAAACACACGCGCTAATAAAGGATCGATAAAGCGTCATAATTAATGAAGTCATCAATGCACGTGTCCAGATGAGTGACTTCCGCAGGGTTTCCTCCTCTCAACCCTCCGCCCGCCGGGTCTATTTATAGCTCATATCAAACGCGCCGCGCTCGAGCGGCCCGCGCGGACACTTCTAAACTGTTTACCTTCGCGCACCGCACACAAACACGGCCGCACATGTGCACAACGACCCGAGAGTCCGCCGCGGAGCAATAGCTCCGGGCGACGCTAAAACAAACAGGTGGTGTCCTCGTGTTGACAGAGCAGAGTGTTTGTTTACCAGGTAGGACTACACTAGACTCGACCGGGACAGACCAGACCGGGTCAGACCAGACCAGAGCAGCCGGACTGAGGCTGAACTCTGAGGTCTCGAGGAGGGCCGGTCGGAGTGACGGACGGTCGGAGCACGAGACATCGGCCGCTAATCAGCTGACGGATAAGAGCGGGTCGGTCTGAGGTCCAATCCACATCCCAATCCACATCGGGACGAGACACACACACACACACACACACACACACACACACACACACACACACACACACACACACACACACACACACACACACGCACGCACGCACGCACGCACACACACACACACACACACACACACACACACACACACACACACACTCTCTCATTTGGTCTGGCTCTGGACCGGAGGAGTTCATTCGGATAAGTTCCAGCGGACTGAACGCTCACACAACAGCGAGGTGAGGCCGAGCAAACTAACAACTACAAACTATACAAATACACTAATTATACGACAATCCTACCGTATTGCTGATAATATTAGACTATACAATCCTACTTTCATACTGATTATACTACATAACCGTAATGCTATTAATATTGAATTATACAAATATACTCATACTAATTACTACAATCCGTAATACTCATTATATTGAAGTATACAATTATACTGTAATGCTAACATTAAACTATGCAATTCTACCGTATTGTATCAAACTATATAGGCTGTATTGTACTGTAATACTACTAATATTCAACTTTATAATAGTACTGTAATACTAATAATATTAAACTATATAATTGTGCTGTAATAGCCTACTAATTATACTAAAATATACAATTAAGGCTAATAATAAACTATATAAATCTACATTAAAAGTATAATACATGATAATTAATGGCTAAATGTAAATGTGAATGCATTTGATAATATCAATATATAGGCCTACTATGATACTAAAGCAGAAAAAACGATGTTATTAGAATGAATGTATTTTAATACCAATAGTTGATATATAGGCCTGCAATATAAATAAATTTGATTTGTATTCTGTAATTTGTTATTTTATTACAATTTGCTAAAATAAACTACTTAACTATAGAAAACTAATACCATATACTAGGCCTACTACTCAACTAACTTCAGCCGAAACTAGTTAAAGTGTAAATCCTGATTTAAATATATATGATATATCTATAATATATTATCATAATTAATAGTAAAATATTAATACTTATATTATGGCTATATATATTAATAGTACTAATCTAGTGCAGACAGTAGTATTATTGTTATTATTTTTAATAATTGTATCATTAATAGTATTACTAAAAGTATTATTATATTGCAGTAGTACAGAGAGTAGTGGCATTATTATTAATAATTGTATAATTAATAGTATTACTAATGGTATTATTCTAGTGCAGAAAGTAGGTATATTAGGGCTTCAAAATCCTCATCCTAACGGAATACTGCAGCTCTATTAGCCGTGAAACTGTAGTAATAATTCAGGAATACTGAAGTAAGACTTATAAAACTTCAGTAATACTTCAAGAATCCTCCTGTTCTGAAGTAACACTTCAGTAATCCTTCAATGATATTAATCCGCCTTTAATCTGAAATGATTAGACCGGAGAATCTTTCCAGAGAGCTTTAACTCAGCAAGAGGAGGACGGAACCAGTCTGAACGCGTCGAGTAGCAACGCTCGGTCTGAAGAGACATGTTGGTTGTTCTTTCTCCTCATCATCTCGTCTCTTAAATCAGTTCTTTCTCCTCTCATCGCTTATTTGATAGCCTATTTAAAGGTGATGTAACAGAAGAGATCCGTGCAACCCGTGAATCACCCTTTTAGTTACATGATAATTTCATAGATATTTCTATAAACTCATTCTTATATCAGCATTTACTCTTTGTTGAGGTTTTCCCTCAGCGGTTCCGAGCCTCATTTATATTCAATGTTTACCTCTTCAGGACTTAAGCCGATATTTACGGCACAATGTATGGTTTAGGAACCTCATTAAAAAAGACACCTCCTTTAGAAAGACACCTAATTAAAAACACACTTAATTAAAAAACACTTAATTAAAAATACAACAGCCGCATCGCGCCTGCGCGGTGAGGCGCAGAGCGCGTCTATAAATAATGTGTAGGATCCATAAGGGGAGAAGTATGGAGAAGCGAAAGATAAGACGTGGAGGTTGGTTAACTCTGAGTTAAGTTAAGAATCAGGAGGTCACCTTCGCCTTTGTTCACGTCTGAACAACGTTCTGCCTTTTGTGCTTTTTTTTTCCATCGACATTAAAAGTTATAACATATAATAATATAACATATTGATGTTTTTTTATGATCATTTAATAAAAGATTCCATGTCTGCAATGTCTGGAATTGTGACGAATTCAAACGTTTCTTTAACTGTGGATCGCGGAGACTGGTTTCTTTTTTTTAAGGAGTGACGATTCTAATTGGATGGATGGGTTTGTGTTCGGGTTACTGGGAGGTTGTGTCCGTGTGTGGGACTTCATCTTCCTCATCATCCTCATCATCATCACCATCCTCAGATGAAACAAGAGGTAACTTCTCTTTAAATACCTCCTCAAGTTTAATGTGCCATCGTTTGGTAGATGCCCTGCCACACACACACACACACACACACACACACACACACACACACACACACACACACACACACACACACACGGTTTATGGTTTGGACCAATCAGTGTTCAGTGGCTACAGCTTAGGGTCACTTGATGTGACCTCACACATTCTCCCCCTCACCTAAACCTAACCCTCGTCAGCCCTCCCCCTCCCTTACAGCCTTATGAACCTAACCCCCCTCCCTTAATTTAAACCCAGCCCCCCCTCCCTTACTCTCTATCCCACCCCCTTGCCATCCCTTACAACATTTTCCACTCACTTACCTTAATAACCTGACTCCTTCATTATAACCCTAAGGCCTTACGTTATACCTTAACCCTTAACTTAACCACCTTCCCTTAACCCTCCCCTCACACCCTAACCCTTGGAATAGGGGAATAGGGTATTATAGTATCAAACATTACTTTTCGTAACGTTTTTAAATTAAAGTCACATGATAATAGTACACACTGTAGTACACACTGTAGTACAACACTAATATAACACAGATTACTTTACAACACTATATTACAACACTGTAGTACACAGTAGAGTACTTTCAACCTCTTATTATTCCATTTGTTACACTCTAAAGCATCTACAGCATGATTTCACACTCCTTGAGTTCATGACGTAGTGCCTGCAGTTTATAAATATTAAGACATATTTAAACCAACTTTAATCAGCCAGTAGAACATATTCTACAAAATAGCAACAATAGTTTACATCTTTCAACATACCAGTTAAACAGAACAGAGACAGGTCATTAAGGAGCAGGTAGGGGTTAGACAGTACAGAGACAGGTCATTAAGGAGCAGGTAGGGGTTAGACAGTACAGAGACAGGTCGTTAAGGAGCAGGTAGGGGTTAGACAGTACAGAGACAGGTCATTAAGGAGCAGGTAGGGGTTAGACAGTACAGAGACAGGTCGTTAAGGAGCAGGTAGGGGTCATACAGTACAGAGACAGGTCATTAAGGAGCAGGTAGGGGTTAGACAGTACAGAGACAGGTCATTAAGGAGCAGGTAGGGGTTAGACAGTACAGAGACAGGTCGTTAAGGAGCAGGTAGGGGTTAGACAGTACAGAGACAGGTCATTAAGGAGCAGGTAGGGGTTAGACAGTACAGAGACAGGTCATTAAGGAGCAGGTAGGGGTTAGACAGTACAGAGACAGGTCATTAAGGAGCAGGTAGGGGTTAGACAGTACAGACAGGTCATTAAGGAGCAGGTAGGGGTTAGACAGTACAGAGACAGGTCATTAAGGAGCAGGTAGGGGTTAGACAGTACAGAGACAGGTCATTAAGGAGCAGGTAGGGGTTAGACAGTACAGAGACAGGTCATTAAGGAGCAGGTAGGGGTTAGACAGTACAGAGACAGGTCATTGAGGAGCGGGAAGGGGTTAGACAGTAGATACAGTTCATTCTGGAGCACGTAGGGGTTAGACAGTAAATATACAGTTCATTCAGTAGCAGATAGGGGTTAGAAAGTTGTGTAGGCGAATAACTGTCAATCCAACCAACCGCATTCATTCAGACGTCCCATTAGCAGTGGAGACGTCTTGCTCTGCTACAGTGACGCCTCACAGTAAACGTTTACAGTACAGATTAACCATGCTTTGACTCCGGGAGAGTTATGGTTAATGTATTTCATGTAGTGGCTTTGCGGCATAACTGGCAACCCTCTACTCCTCTAGAGGTGTGGAAAGCTTCTTATCAGTGTTCTTGTTCTGTCTCTCTTTCGCCCTCTTCCTTTGGGACAGGGCCTCCAAGCTACACACCACAGGGTCTCCTAGCTACACACCACAGGGTCTCAAAGCTACACACCACAGGGTCTCAAAGCTACACACCACAGGGTCTCCTAGCTACACACTACAGGGTCTCCAAGCTACACACCACAGGGTCTCCTAGCTTCACACCACAGGGTCTCCTAGCTACACACCACAGGGTCTCCTAGCTACACACCACAGGGTCTCCTAGCTACACACCACAGGGTCTCCTAGCTACACACTACAGGGTCTCCTAGTAACACACCACAGGGTCTCCAAGCTACAGTACAGGGTCTCCTAGTAACACACCACAGGGTCTCCTAGCAACACACTTCAGGGTCTCCTAGATACAGAACAGTGTCTCCTAGCAACACAGGGTCTCATAGCAACACTACAGGGTCTCCAAGCTACAGTACAGGGTCTCCTAGCAACACTACAGGGTCTCCAAGTTACACAGTACATGGTCTCCTAGCAACACTCCAGGGTCTCCTAGCAACACACTCCAGGGTCTCCCAACAACACTACAGGGTCCTTTTTTTCCTTTTAAAATCAGCTTGAAAAGACATCCTAAATCAACCTGATAATGTCATAATATCCAATGAAAGAATGTATCTGTTATTTCTCTCATATTTATGAAAGAGAAATGAATGTCACATTAAAAACTAAAAACCACAAATTCCTTGCATTTGAAAGCTTTCCTGTCCCTTTAACTCTGATTCCTGTTGCCTATTTAAGATTAATAAAGATATGTTTTCATTTGTTTTCCTACATCAAAATAGACGAGATGAGGGAATGACACAGACTAGAGCAAACCAATAGAGACCAGCAGGGATCTGGAGAGACCAGTAGAGCCCCAGTAGAGACCAGTAGAGACCAGGATAGACACCAGTAGAGACCAGTAGAGAACAGGTAGAGACCGTAGAGACCAGGAGAGTCACCAGTAGAGTCAGTAGAGACCAGTAGAGAAAGTAGACACCAGGAGAGACACCAGAATAGACCAGTAGAGACAGTAGACACCAGTAGAAAAAACAGTAGAGACCAGCTGATCCAGCCCAGAGTCTGCATGTGACAGATGGCTGATTATCGATCATTGATCAAGCAGATCTCCTCCTCTCTCTGCTCTCCGGCGTGTCATGGTTACCACGGTTACCAGCCCAGCACCAGCACAGTGCAATCATTATGGGATGCGGTGAGAGTATTCTCTAACCCCCCACTGTGCTGACAGCCCACTATCTACAAAGACCAACTTCTGAATTCAGTGTGGTCATCACATATTTATTGTTAATATCAATGTAGTATTAATACAGGCCTCCCTGTAAACGGATATCGGTATTTAATGTATCATGTGTGTGATTTTGAACGTCATTAAAACCTTTAAAACAGGTTAATAAATATGCTTTGGGACTTGATATACATTCCTGTCTAAATCAAAGTAAACTCAAATACAATCTTCACTTACACTAATCCAACAACCATCCCTCCAGATAGAGACATAACAATTTACAACTACAGAGAGACTAACTACAGAACAACATGTAAAGAAAGTTGCCATGATTGAGAGGAGTTTAAATGTTCAGAATCACAGGACTGGTAAAATATTAAACCGCCTTATGAAGGAACACGTGGTGGAGATGAACCTTGAGGACATGGAACACGATGGAGATGACCTCTGAGATGAGATGGAGACAGGATGTTGACTGGATTTGTAGTGTTTTATTCTGATTGTTTTGCTCTTATCGTGGTTGTAATGTTGTAGTTGTGTTTGTGTTGTGATCACTGGGGAACATACTATATAGTTAACATAAAGTTTAGTGATGGTTTCTTATCACTCTAACCCTATATATATATATCCATATATATACAAACATGTTTGGAAAGACATCTCATCTAAAGTAAACGTCCTTATCTCCGAGGAGGCGCCCCGGGGTTTACCAGCAGAGGGTGGCAGAGCTCCTCATTACCTCGTCATTAGAACACCGTGACATTATATACTCGTTGTATATATTGGAGAATGTATTACAATGTAGAAGTTATATTATACAATATACTAGGATATATTGTTGGTCAGTTGGTCATCGTTGGCATTGTTTAGGAAAACGACATATCTTCTAACGAGATTGTTATACCTCGTTCAACACCTTGTTATAGGCCTACCTTGTTACACTTTAGCTGGAAAACATTCGGGAGATGAGATGAGACATTTAATGGGAATAGTTGCATACGGTAGGTCTCAAAACATGGAAACTCAAAGCAATACAACGGATAGGCCTATATGTAAGCGTTTACGCACACGTTCAATCATTGGTGTACATATTATTCCTCATTAATAGTATTAATGAGGAATAATACGGTTAAACAAGACAGCATTTCTTCTAAATGGTGTATTTCGGATTTGTTGATCTTTGAAACAAAAAAGCAGTGAACCCAAACAGTCATTTATTTTACCAAACCCAGGAGAATGATCCAGTTACGGGCGGTCTTGACCCAATGAACACCCTTTACTTCCATCTTGAGCCGTTATTGTGTGTAATGAAGCGGGACGGGAGGCGACCTCTGGGTCGGCCTCGGAGCCCGGAGGGCACGGCTCCACTCTCCTCCTAATAACTCGGAGGCACCTGATGCCCGGAGGTTCAGAGCAAAGCGAATCATAAAACACCGTTTTACCCCCAAGGTGGGAATCATCAAAACACAGACATATCGCGTTACGTAAGGTAAGAGATATACATCCAAACCGGACGTATGTTTCATCGCATGAATCAAATTAGTTTTTGCGCGTAAGATACGGTCTGGATTTGATTTTATATTTGCGTTAATGTGGTTGGTTGGACGCAAGAGGGCAGTATAACCACTGAATAACCAGACTTCTGTAGTTTAACTTATGAACACAATTGAAAACAGGCGCTAATTCACGTCTTCTCTTTCAGACGTCAGACCTGGAGGTAGGCAACCTCACCCCCGAGAGATCTGAAGAGGTTTATCCGAACCACGCAATGAGGATTATATTCTACACACAGCAGAAACCAGCCCTGATATAATTGAATTGAAAAATTGATAAATTTATGGTTGATGAACTATCAGTAACAATCATGCAATCATGAGGAACAGTGGACTGGAGAGTTCTGCAGGCTTTTCTGCCTAAACTCGAGGCTCAGAGGAAACAACGTACAACCAACTCCTTTGACAAATCTTTTTATTTATTCAAGTTTTCCAAAAGTTCACCTGGTTTTCCACATAGACCGGTCTTTCGGCGGAGTTCAACGGTTTGTCGGGTTGACAACCTTTCAATAAAACAATATGAAAAGAGACTAAATATAAAGTATCAAACTACGGTCTGAATAATCAACCATTTCATGCTATAAGTCAGATTCACTAATAGTGATCAATCACATTGAAATAAATCAGGTACAACAGGAAATAATTATTAAATGCATACCTCAAAATTATACCGAACATTCCTACGTAACATCATGAAAGATCAAAGGCACAAATGAACCCTCGTCTATAATCTCCATAATTAGCATCTCCATCGCAGGTGGTTCACAAATCAACAGAGGAAACCGAGAAACTAAAGAACCCAACGAGGGAAAGCCTTCATACCAGCATTGTCTGAGGCCCCTCACCGCTCCCTTTGAGTTTCTTCTTTTATTCCATGCAGGAGTGTCTACCTTTTCTCACGCATTGTACACATTCAAACAATCCGAACAAAGGGTCTTTTCCCGACCGGAAGGACGAGCCAATTAAGTCGCCGCGGAAACTCCCATCACGTGACCTCGGCAGCTCAGTGCTGCCCTCTTTTGAACATTTCCAAATTACATCATTGATAGCTTACAGCAGGGGTTTTCAAAGTATGAGAGAGTGAGCCCCCCCTCAGAGAACAAATTTCAGCTGAGCACCCCCCAAAAAATAAGTTCTAGAACTTGTGTTTTGAAAGATCTTTTAATTATTATACACATTTTAAACATCTCTGATCATATCTTAAACATCTCTGATCATATTTTACACATTTTAAATATCTCTGATCATATTTTTGAAACATTTTAAAGATATTTTTGAAACATTTTAAAGATATGTTTGAAACATTTTAAACATATTTTTGAAACATTCTAATCATCTTTGTGCGTTTTTAATTACATTTAACACATTTGAACATCTTCATCTAAGCAGGTTTTTGCTTAACTTTTTTTAGATACATTTGAACAGCTTAATCTCTAAACTGCCAGTTTAGCCTCCTTTATAGCTCACCTCTACTTTAGTGGGAGCAATGAGTTTGCGTTTGACTTTGCGTCTTCGCGTTTTTTTCTGTTACTTTTTCTGGTTTATTTTTTCTCACGTCGCGCCCCCCCTGAGGAACTCTGGCGCCCCCCAGGGGAGGGGCGCCTCACAGTTTGAAACCACTGGCCTACAGAACACAACGATATAGGTGTTGGACTTCCAGTGATATCGACAAAGCTCTTAGCTTGAAAGGGAAAATAAATGCGTAAATTAATTTACAATTTTCTCCTCTGTGCTAAGACAGAAGCCCAAATATTTTTCTTACTATTAGAGTAAAAACCCACTGGGGCCAGACTGGTCCTATACTGGGGGCCAGACTGGTCCTATACTGGGGGCCAGACTGGTCCTGTACTGGGGGCCAGACTGGTCCTATACTGGGGGCCAGACTGGTCCTGTACTGGGGGACAGACTGGTCCTATACTGGGGGCCAGACTGGTCCTATACTGGGGGCCAGACTGGTCCTGTACTGGGGGACAGACTGGTCCTATACTGGGGGCCAGACTGGTCCTATACTGGGGGCCAGACTGGTCCTATACTGGGGAGCAGACTGGTCCTATACTAGGGGCCAGACTGGTCCTATACTGGGGGCCAGACTGGTCCTATACTGGGGGCCAGACTGGTCCTATACTGGGGCCAGACTGGTCCTATACTGGGGGCCAGACTGGTCCTATACTGGGGGCCAGACTGGTCCTATACTGGTGGGCGCTACAGCTGCTGGTCCATGTGGGTCACCATTGACGTGGGTAAAAAGCATCTGAATGAGGCTGTGGCCTTCCTCCTTGAGACCCGAGTCCAAGTCGTCATAATCAAGTGTTTAAACAAGGAGCTGAGTACAACTTAAAACACAAGGTTTGTGGTCATTCAACGTGTCTCAGAACCCCTGAAAACCAGTCCTTAAAAATACATTCAAAATGAGTCAACTCGTTTCCTGGTCGCACATCACAAGCTACGAACTGGGGGATACGAACTGGGAGCTACGAACTGGGAGCTAACTATCGCTTCGTCACCCAAATAGAGCTAGACATAGAGCTAGACATAGAGCCGTAGTCCTAGACATAGATCCAAATATAGAGCTACACATAGAGCTAGACATAGAGCTAGACATAGAGCCATAGTCCTAGACATAGATCCAAACATAGAGCTAGACATAGACCTAGACATAGAGCCATAGTCCTAGACATAGAGGTCGACATAGAGCTAGACATAGAGCTAGACATAGAGCTAGACATAGAGCCATAGTCCTAGACATAGATCCAAACATAGAGCTACACATAGAGCCATAGTCCTAGACATATATCCAAACATAGAGCTAGACATAGAGCCGTAGTCCTAGACATAGATCCAAACATAGAGCTACACATAGAGCTACACATAGAGCCGTAGTCCTAGACATAGATCCAAACATAGAGCTAGACATAGAGCTACACATAGAGCCATAGTCCTAGACATAGATCCAAACATAGAGCTACACATAGAGCCATAGTCCTAGACATAGATCCAAACATAGAGCTACACATAGAGCTAGACATAGAGCTACACATAGAGCTAAAGATAGCGCTAGATATAGATCTAAACATAGAGCTAGACATAGATCTAAATAAAGAGCTAGACATAGATCTAAACATAGAGCTAGACATAAATCTAAACAAAGAGCTAGACATAGAGCTAGACATAGTGCCAGACATAGAACCAGACGTAGAGCTAGACATAGAGCTAGACATAGGGCCAGACATAGAGCCAGACATAGAACTAGAGATAGAGCTAGACATAGAGCTAGACATAGAGCCAGACATAGAGCCAGATGTAGAGCTAGACATAGAGCTAGAGATAGAGCCAGACATAGAGCTAGAGATAGAGCCAGACATAGAGATAGACATAGATCCAAACATAGAACCAGACGTAGAACTAGACATAGAGCCAGACATAGAACTAGACATAGAGCCAGACATAGAGCCAGACATAGAATTAGACATAGAGCTAGACATAGAGCCAGACATAGAGCCAGACATGGAACACAGCCTTCCGCGGGAGGTCTGAAGGGACAGTGGGTCACCTGAAGCCAAAACGTCGGGAAACGTCGCAGTCGACAAAACAACTAAATATCTCCATTTCCATTCATGTTCAGGGCCTTCAGCAGACTCTTTCATCCAGGGCGACTCACAATAAGTACATTTGTCAGAAGGAAGAGAAACAACAACATATCGCCGTCGGTACGGTGAGGATGTTCGTAGAACCAAGTGCCGAGCGCTAACCATCACATTAGGGCCGAGATCGTTTATTGGCCTGTGGCATGTGCCACCGCGACCACTGACATACCATGGCATATGCCGTTCAGGAACGGTATATGCCATGGTATGTCAGTGGTCGCGGTGGCACATGCCACAGGCCAATAAACGATCTCGGCGTCTCTCAACCATCAGGTTATCCCTGGTTGGTTAGGCCAGCTGGTCTATGTCAGATTCTACTATCCTAAAACCAGTTGAGCTTCCGTACAAAAAGGCACTCAAAACTCTAGATAGAGAACCTTCCGCTTATCATCATTGCAACAGCAGAAATATAACTTACTTAGTTTTAATACCTTTTGTAAATTTTCCCTTTATATGCTTAATTTATAAAGTACTACAACATGGCCGGGCAACCACCTCTAACTGTATGTAACTGTACCGTTTTAGCCCAGTAGAGCATACTAATGAATGGTGCCTCCGTTTTAACGCATACTAATGAATTGTCCTGTTTTTCTTTTCTTTCTTTCTCTTTCTCCCTGTTTTATATAGCAAATTTTACTACTCTATGTCTGTCATTTTTATTGTAACATCAACCTTCCTGATGGACTAGAGATGGATATTAGCCCCCGGGCTACAATCTGGCACGTTTACGTGTACTGCTGTACTTGTTCATCAATGTGTATTGTCCTTTAAATAAAATACATTCCCTGTAAACAACTCATTCACTAACCAGTGTTTGAGCCACTTATTGGAAGGCCTATTGTTTTATTGTGTGTATTTAATGTAACACTTTGTGTATATATTTTAATTCATACGTTTCTATCTTGAGCAGAGCCACTGTGACAGACGTTGTCCCGAGGAGGACATTTATAAGTTATAAGTAACTTCCGAATAGTGCATACGGACTTTAGGACCCGGGGTGCGCCAGGCAGGCCAAACGAGGGCGTGGCGCCGCGCTGTGATTGGCCGCCGCGGTCCGAACGCTCCCCTCCGCCGCGACCGCCGCGCCGTTGCACCGCATCGCACCGCCGCCCCGCCGCACAGCAGCAGCATGCCGCTCGCACTCCAGGAATATGAGTTCGAGAGGCAGTTTAACGAAGATGAGGCGATCCGCTGGATGCAGGAGAACTGGTGAGATACAACTCGACGTCATAACTTATATAACCTGACAAGTGCTATAACGTGATGTAATGCGGCGCGTCTATACCCGCGTTAGCACGAGTGATGTGGACGCGACGTGAAGCGGTGGGATAGAGGAGATAGGGATCTGAACCTACACACAACATCACCCGTACTGCTCCCAAGACCGGACCCGGGCTCCTAGGACCCGGGCGCCCGGTCTTCTAGGACCCCGGGCTCCGAGGACCCGGGAGCTCGGTATCCTAGGACCCGGGTCCCAGGTCCTAAGGGCTCCTAGCTAGGACCCGGGCTCCGGGTACCCGGGGACCTAGACCAGCAGAAGCTAGCCTTCTCACGCGGCTCTAACTAATATCTCCTCCCTTGAATGCGATTGCGTGCCTGATCATGCCCGCGGGTGGCACGCGGTCTACCTGTCACCCAGACGACCTGCAGACCCGCCAGGACCACCGCTGGGTCGCGACTCATGAGGGTACCCCGGGTACCCGGGTAGAGGTGGGTGCGGGTGGCGAAGGTCGCAGAGTACTGTGCGCGCGCACGTGTGTGTGTGTGTGTGTGTGAGGTTAATTCATGTGGAGAAGGTAGAGTTGGCATCCTGTCCGTCTGAGATTACAGCGTTCCGCCCCAAAGCAAACAGGTCTGGGAGTTATGGGAGTTAGGGGAAGGGCGTCCATATCACGTTATTACAAGTTATAACAAGTTATTACAAGTTACTACAAGTTACTACGCTGTCAAACGACATTCATTAACAGTAGTTGTTGACCGTACGTGTGTGTGTGTGCGTGTGTGCGTGTGTGTGTGTGTGTGTGGGAGCTGTCCATACCTTGGTACTGACATCCAGCCAATGAGCGACATCTTCTGATGTCTGCTGACTGACCTTCAGCCAATCAGATCCCTGCAGCACTGTGTCGGCTGGTTCTGCTGCTGTGTGTGTGTGTGTGTGTGTGTGTGTGTGTGTGTGTGTGTGTGTGTGTGTTTAGTCTACTCTAGGATGTTGGGAAAGAGAGGTATGCGTTTATTCGCCAGGGAAGAACTTAATGTCCTCACTGAACAGCATCCTAGCCTCCCTGCCTCCTAAGCTCCTAACCTCCCTCCTAGCCTCCTAACCTCCCTACCTCCTAACCTCCCGACTTCCTTGCGGCAAGGGGGAGGCAGTGAGGTTAGGAGGTAGGGAGGTTAGGGTCCCTACCAGGGTTAGGGTTAGTTACTGTTAGTTAGGGATATGGTTAGTTATGGTGAGTTAGGGTTATGGTCAGTCGGGCTTTTGGTTAGTTATGGTTATAACCTATAGTTATAGCCTCCACTTCCACACATCTTGGTGTGACAGAAGCTGAGCCTGAGCAGTTCTGCTGGTCAGACCGGTTAGCTAAAAGCCGTTAGCCGTTAGCCCGGCTCCTGTTCATGAAGAATCTGATATAGCCTCTGTGGGGGTCATCCCTATGTTCCCCAGGTCCTATGTTCCCTGGGTGCAAATGGTTAGGGTCAGGTTTAGGGTTATGGTTAGGGTTAGGGTTAGGGTTAGGGTTAGGGTGAGGGCTAACCCTAAACTTAACCCTAACCATAACCAATCGGTTATGGTTAGGTTTGCCGGTCACATACAAAGCGGGGAACATAGGACCCGGGGAACATAGGACCCGGGGAACATAGATACGCTCCCCCTCTGTGCTGCACTCCAATACTAGAATTAGCCTCTGTGCTGCAGTCCTACTGTTAGCATTAGCTTCTGTGCTGCCGTCCTGCTGCTAGCATTAGCCTCTCTGCTGCAGTCCTTCTGCTAGCATTAGCCTCTCTGCTGCAGTCCTCCTGCTATCATTAGCCTCTGTGCTGCAGTCCTACTGCTAGCATTAGCCTCTGCGCTGCAGTCCCACTGCTAGCATTAGCCTCTGCGCTGCAGTCCCACTGCTAGCATTAGCCTCTGCGCTGCAGTCCCACTGCTAGCATTAGCCTCTGTGCACCTCAGGACCCAAAGACCTCATCAGTGTCCCTGGGCCCCTCGGAGGGGTGTGTTGTCAGCCTCCATCCCACCTCCAACGGGGCCGCGACCCATTTGGGTCGAAGGTGAAGAACAGAGAGAGATGTTTTAGTCGGGATGTGACTTCGCACTCTCTCCTCACATGGATTCCTCTCCCTGGAGACGGCCAATCAATGCCCGCGCCTCCCAGGAGGCCCGCCTTTCAACCGACCAGTTACGTTTGTTTCTGCCCCGTCAGGGCCTTTTAACCCTCTGTGATTGGTCCTGACTCCAGCCTACCTGGTGAGGTAGGCCTGGTTACAGGAGCAGGTAAACAGAGCTAGTTAACAGAGCTAGTTCAACAGTGTTGAACAGAGCTAGTTAACAGAGCTAGTTCAACAGTGTTGAACAGAGCTAGTTAACAGCGCTAGTTCAACAGTGTTTAACAGAACTAGCTAGCAGAGCTAGTTAACAGAGTTGCCTCACTAGTTAAACAGTTTATCACAGTCAAAGCATTTTGTTGGTATATTTTAATAGAATGCAGTAGCCTCAGAGGATTTGCTTATCCGATGTTTTCTTCCACAGTGACATTTTGTTCGGGCACAACCTCGGGCCGCCAGACAAAACACGAACACTGTTGTCTCTTCACAGTCAAAGCATTTTTCCTCCATGAATAATTCAAAACGCTAGGTAAATGGCCTGATGACTAACTAGGTGGTTCAATTAGTAAATAGTCTGGTAAATAACTAGGTTAGCTCTCTGGCTATCTAGGTGATTAGATTGAAGCTAGCTTGACGAGCCCGGTGGCAGGTTGGTCAATTTGACCATGAGGAGTTTTCTCTTAGAGGCCCTGTCTGAATTATGACAACAAGAACACAACAGTTAGCATGTAGCAGGTAGGAGCTGAACGCTCATCACAACGCTTACCCTTTCACCTCCTGATGCTAACCCTTTCACTTCCTGTCCACAGGAAGAAGTCCTTCCTGTTCTGCAGTCTGTACGCCGCCTGCATCATCGGGGGGCGCCACCTCATGAAGCAGCGAGAGAAGTTTGAACTGAGGAAACCGCTGGTGCTATGGTCGCTAACGCTAGCGGTGTTCAGGTGAGTTAGCCACCGGGGGCTCACGCAGGACGTGTCATCATGACGTCCGTTATCTTATCTTGGAGTCGCGGCGGTAGCTGTATGGGCTACGTGTAGCTGTAGAGTAGCTCCTGTTCTCCTCCTCCTCCAGTATCTTCGGCGCGGTGCGGACAGGAAGCTACATGATGCACATCCTTCTGACGAAGGGGCTGCAGCACTCGGTGTGCGACCAGAGCTTCTACAACGGACCCGTCAGCAAGTTCTGGGCCTACGCCTTCGTCCTGAGCAAGGCACCGGAGCTGGGTGGGTCCTCCTCTCTCCTCTCTCCTCTCCCCTCTCTCCTCTCTCCTCTCTCCCCTCGCCTCCTCCCTCGGCTGCTGCTCCTCTCACTCATTCCCGCTCTCAGAATCCGCTCTCTTCATCCTACTCCTCTGTTGCCCTCTCCTTCTCTGAACTCCTTTCACACTCCTTCTCCTTAGCTCTCACTTTTTTCCTCCTCTTCCTCCTTATCCGCTCCTCCTCCTAACCTCTCCTCCTCCTCCTCCTAAGCTCTCCTCCTCCACCTAACCTCTCCTCTTCCTAACCTCTCCTCATCTCCTCTCCTCCTAACTTCTCCTCCTCCTCCTCCCAACCTCTCTTTATCCTCTCCTCCTCCTGACTCCTCCTCCTCCTCCTAAACACTCCTCCTCCTCCTAACCTAACCTCATCTCTCCTCCTCTTCCTAACCTCTCCTCATCTCCTCTCCTCCTCCTAACCTCTCCTCCTCCTGACCTCTCCTCATCTCCTCTCCACCTCCTGACCTCTCCTCCTCCTGACCTCTCCTCCTCCTGACTTCTCCTCATCTCCTCTCCTCCTCCTGACCTCTCCTCCTCCTGACCTCTCCTCCTCCTCCTGACCTCTCCTCCTCCTGACCTCTCCTCCTCTCCTCTCCTCCTCCTGTCCTCTCCAACCTCCTCCTAACCTCTCCTCCTCTCCTCCTCCTCCAGGCGACACCCTGTTCATCGTGCTCCGTAAGCAGCGCCTCATCTTCCTCCACTGGTACCACCACATCACGGTGCTGCTGTACTCCTGGTACTCCTACAAGGACATGGTGGCCGGCGGCGGCTGGTTCATGACCATGAACTACCTGGTGCACGCGCTCATGTACTCCTACTACGCGGCGCGCGCCGCGGGCTTCAGGGTGTCGCGGCGCCTGGCCATGTTCATCACGCTGACCCAGATCAGCCAGATGGTGGTGGGCTGCGTCGTCAACTACCTGGTCTACTCCTGGATGCAGCGGGGCGCCGGCTGCCCCTCCCACGTCCACAACATCGTCTGGTCCTCCCTCATGTACCTCAGCTACTTCCTGCTCTTCCTGCACTTCTTCTACGAGGCGTACGTGGGCAAGAACAAACCCCCGGCCTCCGCCTCCGCCGTGGCCGCGACGACCATCACCACGACGACCACGGACGCCAAGAAGAGCCAGTGAAGGAGTCGCCCGCGGAGGAGGAGAGGGAGAAGAGGCGGTTTAGGGGAAGGATCCCATGGCTGACAGGAGATGTTTGAGAGGAGGTTGGTGCCGAAGGCAAAAAGGTTTGGGGGAGGAGGAGGTTGCCGGGGTGAGGGGTGGAGGTCTGGTGGAGGGGGTGTGGGGTTGGGGGGGTGGAGGTTGATCACGTGTGCTGCTTTAGCATTGCTACTAACGAGCAGATCCAGAGGCCTCCGCGACGCTCACTGGGGAAGAGAGTGTGATGTCAGTATGATCCACCACTAGAGATCATTATCTGTGATGCAGGTCATGAGTGTCTTCCGCCTTGTGTCTCACACTGAGGAGTCCAGTACACAGAGAGAGGGGGGAGGGAGGAGGAGGAGGGAGGAGGAGGAGGGAGGAGCGACCGGTTGAGGAGGTGGAGAGGTCTGAAGCCCAGTGGTTCGGTCAGTGTTGGTCTGCATCCACGTCTCGCTTCGTCTCCTCGCTGCCATTGGCCCGCAGGTCCACCTCGCTTTCTTTAACAACCAATCAGAAGAGTAGATATGACCATCGCCGGGATCACAGGGGGCTGCATGGAAGCCGATTGGAGGAGGAGGAGGTCAGGTGACTTCCTGTGATGACAAAGCAGACAGCAGGAGGGAAGTTAAAGTCAGTTTACAGAAGCTCTGTCGGTACGAAGGATCTTACTTTGGAAGCTTCAAGAACCAAAATAAATGCTATTTTTTTTTTATAAATGTGCTGATGACTTGAAAAGTTGTTTTGTGTGTTTTCCTTTTCTTTGTGTTAAAAACAAGTTAACAAATGAACCAAGTGTAAGATTGTATGTGTGTTTATTGAGTGAACATATTGTCATCCTACTCTGGTCAACTTGGATAAAGTCTTTATTTATGACTTTACTTTATGACTGCCGCCATTTTGGGGAGGGCAAGACCGGCCTGTACACAACTAAATGAAAACAAGCCGTTGACATCGCTCGAGAGATGCAAATGTCATCGAGCTCCCCGTTCCCTTTCTTTCTTTACAGGCCAGGCCGGGCTGTAAGCAACGGCTCAAGGCAGTCAATACGGCGTCTGTATATATGTCTATGACTAGCATGGCTGCTAGCAGCTAAGCCTGAACGGGTTACCGGTAACTAGCATGACTGTCGGCAGCTAGCTGTAACAGATCAACTAGCATGAGTGCTAGCAGCTTGCCTTGAAAATATGACCTTGCATGGCTGTAAGCAGCTAGCCAGAACAGGTTACTAGCATGGCAGCTAGCAGCTTTTTTCTTACTAAGCAGCATCATGACAGCTGTTTGTGAAGCACTGGCGTTAGAGGCTAACATGGAGCTCTTCCAGAGGTGCTGGCTGCCCGGTTACTAGGAAAAAAATATTAAATTATCGTGAATACAAAGAAAATACAGATTTTCTAGGTTCTATTAGGAGCTCAGTGGTCAGTTTATTCATATCTATATTATGTCTGTTGAGAGGTCCCATTTAACAGTTATTTTTTATTCAAAAGTTATCAATGGTTGAATGTTAATGAGAGAGGACGTCCCCCCCTGAATTTGCTAAATACGGATATTTTCCAGAGCTGGTTGAGCAAATCTCAAACAATGCCGCCATCCGTAGAGGAAAATAAAAACGGGGGGGGCGTGTCAACCAATGGATGACGTCACGGACGCTCAATGGCAGCGACCCACAGTTTCAAAACTGCCGCTGTCAGTCAAACCAAAGAAAGCCAATAGGGCATCACTTGAATTGGAATCACCATTTGTTTAACCCAGGTGACTCATCATAGGATCTATCGTTTTTAAAGTAAGTGTTCATTATGCATACATTAGTATTCGACGTAGTTCTAGTGAGAGGACATCATGATAAAGTGAGCTCCATCTGTCGTCATCTTATCTTGGTTGAATGAACCTTTGTCGTCCCCTGCTGGCCGAGAGAAACACTATCTCATAACATCTCATCGATAATATAATGTTTTGTTCAGAGGAAGACATGTGACAAAGCAATTGCGTATTGCATTTAAAACAACTAAAGCCATAGATAACCAAATTATGTCTTATAATAGAATACCTTGGTGTAAGATAAGGCCCACTGCTTCTTATTTATCTACATATTACACTGTACACATTACACATTACCATGTATTCATTAATTTTATTTTTTTGAAATGTTTATAAAGCACAGAAATCAAGCATTGAATTACCAATAACTGAGCAATGTTAATGTAAATGTAATGTTACAACTTTAAAGGGGACATATTATACCACCAGGTGTGAGTGTGATAGCCTTACAAGCCGTTTCGAAAATCTGCCCCATATGACATCACTAGTGGGCTTGTTCATCTAGATCTGTGCTGGATAGATGAGCAATGTTTACTTCAGTCATCTGGGTAGGCTGGTAGACTGATCTATCCAGCACAGATCTAGGTGGACACGCCCACTAGTGATGTCATATGGGGCAGATTTTCGAAACGGCTTGTAAGGATAATCACACTCACACCTGGTGGTATAATATGTCCCCTTTAAAGTTGAAAAAACTTGAATGAGGTCTGCCGCCGTTTCAAAATAAAAGCCCTCTTCATGAGGGGAATTTAAATTATATTCTTGACCCGCAATGAAGACGCTCCTTTTGCGTTAAACACACAAATATCAATGGGACAATTTCAATAATTGAATTAATTTAATCAACACATTTTCAACAGTTTGATTTTATTACCAGCAACATTTACAAATATCTATAAACTGATCAATTCATTTATTTCACTTAACCATGTTGCAGCATTGTCCCGAGATACGTTAAGCGTTTATCTTGTTATGATGTGATATCCGTTGTGATATTTCGGTTGGTATAACATCAGCCCTAGTGGCCGTCTTCAGTAAGACACCGTCTGTACAGCGCTAGACAACAGCAGTAGAAAAATAAATATAGCATCTCCGCTCCAAGTCTAACCTTCCACCGGCGGCCTACACAGGAATAAAACATAGAAGTACAAATCGGTTTAGTGGAGGAACTTCATAATAATACAGATTTTGCTCAGAATGTTAAACTGTTTCCGTTCATGTTTTGAGATAAAATAAAGTCTGGCCACAGATCTGTGTTCGTCCAGGATACCAGCGGGATATAAACTGATCAAACAGACACTTTTATTTATTGCAGAATACAATGGGCAATATCACGACCACAAAGAAGATTAAATCCACTAAACTAAAACTTCTACCAACTCTACAAGGATTGGTGTGGTTTGTCGTGGTGCGTGTATAAGCTCATCTACTGCACAGAGTTTCCAGTTAACCTCTGTCTGTTCTGGGCAGTAACACCACAATGCAGAACAACATGTTGGCCCAATCCCACAGTGAGCCCTGAGGACTAAGGACTAAGGACTCACAGACTTAACTGATCTCAGCTGTTAATTAACTTAATTGAGTGAGTGTGTGAGGCCACATGGGCTCAGGTATATGTAAGGGACTGGGACAGCCCTGTTGAAGCTCAGCCCTCTGTGTCCCGGCATCGCTCCATGGGGCAGGGTGTGTGTCCGACACAGGGTGTGTTAGTGTATTAATATGAACCACAGGCTGGTGGAACCTAGCATCTGGCCTCAGGGCTGGGGGGTACAGGGGTCACAGGGCGCACAGGGGTCGGAGGTCCAGGGTCATCCAGGAGGATGAGGTTCAGAGTCTGTGCACCTGCTCTGGTCTCCATGGCGACCGATACCACCTGGGAGGGGTCAGCATCACCTGACCAGATAATCACACCCTGTGATCAGTATACCGCTGGATCAATACATCTATTAGTTTAATGCTGGATAAACACATCTATCAGTCTACAGCTGGATAAATACATCAATCAGTCTACAGCTAGGTTCAATGCAGCCATTAGTCTATAGCGTTATCAATACATCTTTTGATTAGAACGTGTCAGGCTTTATAGGTGTTCTATGACTGCCGCTGGATAAGTACTTTCAACATATTAAAGACCAATACCTTCTCCTCCTTCTCCTCCACCCAAAATCACACAGACCTGAAGGAAAGGTCAAAGGTTAAACATCTCCAACCTAACAGTTATTTTGCATAGTATAGTGTATATCTTTACAGTACATATTATATATAGTATAGTGTATATCTTTACAGTATGATATATAGTATAGTGTATATCTTTACAGTAATATGATATAGTGCATATCTTTACTGTATGATATATAGTATAGTATATATATTTATAGTAAATATGATATATAGTATAGTGTATATTGCATAAAGTATTTTATATTTTACATAAATATTTTACATATAGTATATATATATATATATATCAAATATATATTTAAATATAGTATATTTCTTATATGCTATAGTATACATTATATACTATTGTACAAATAATATATAGTGAAGTATTTATTATATACTATACTATATCTATAGTATATATTATCTATATCTTCGTTACCCGGGGCAACCCACTGACTGCCTCAGACGAGCTGTCGTCCGTCACACTGGTCTCACTCAGGTCCTCAACTGATGGCTGTTTATGAAGGAATCTTTTCCTTCTGCACAGTAACACACATGTAAACAACCCACAGGTAAACAACACACATGTTAGCAACACAACATACACAACACACATGTAAACATGTTTCATGTGTGTGTGGAATCAACATGTTTCCCTAGCTGGTCTCAGCTGTAGGAGGTGCTAGTTTCACCTGTAGGAGTAGCTATTCTCACCTGTAGCAGGAGGTGCTAGTTTCACCTGTAGGAGGAGGTGCTATTCTCACCTGTAGCAGGAGGTGCTAGTTTCACCTGTAGGAGGAGGTGCTATTCTCACCTGTAGCAGGAGGTGCTAGTTTCACCTGTAGGAGGAGGTGCTATTCTCAGCTGTAGCAGGAGGTGCTAGTTTCACCTGTAGGAGGAGGTGCTGGTCTCACCTCTAGCAGTAGCTAGTCTCAGCTGTAGGAGGTGCTAGTTTCACCTGTAGCAGGAGGTGCTAGTCTAACCTGTAGGAGGTGCTGGTCTCACCTGTAGGAGGAGGTGCTAGTCTCACCTGTAGGAGAAGGTGCTAGTCTCAACTGTAGGAGGTGCTAGTCTCACCTGTAGCAGGAGGTGCTATTCTCACCTGTAGGAGGTGCTAGTCTCACCTGTAGGAGGAGGTGCTATTCTCACCTGTAACAGGAGGTGCTGGTTTCACCTGTAGGAGGAGGTGCTAGTCTTACCTGTAGCAGGAGGTACTAGTTTCACCTGTAGGAGGAGGTGCTATTCTCACCTGTAGGAGGAGGTTCTATTCTCACCTGTAACAGGAGGTGCTGGTTTCACCTGTAGGAGGAGGTGCTAGTCTCACCTGTAGGAGGAGGTGCTATTCTCACCTGTAACAGGAGGTGCTGGTTTCACCTGTAGGAGGAGGTGCTAGTCTCACCTGTAGCAGTAGATGGTGGTGGCGGTGATGAAGAGGAGGCTGATAAGGAGCAGCATGCAGGCAACGATAGCCACGCTCTTCCTCTTCTCCTGCTTGGCCTCCTGGAGCTCCCACCACTGGAGGTCGTTGAACTGGCAACGCTCCCCCATGTAGCCCGCTACACAGCTAGCACAGAAACATGGTAACTTAACAACAACACCCCTGTGTAGCCGCAGCAGAGCTAGCACAGACACATGCTAACTTAATAACAACAACCCGTGTAGCCCGCTACACAGCTAGCACAGACACATGCTAACTTAATAACAACAACCCGTGTAGCCCGCTACACAGCTAGCACAGACACATGCTAACTGAAGGGTGGAGGTGGAGGAGAAGGTGAAGGGTGGAGGAGAAGGGTGGAGGAGGTGGTGGAGGTGTGAAGGGTGGAGGTGTGAAGGGTGGAGGTGGAGGTGGAGGTGTGAAGGGTAGAGGTGGAGGAGGAGGTGAAGGGTGGAGGTGGAGGAGGAGGTGGAGGTGAAGGGTTGAGGTGGAGGAGGAGGTGGAGGTGAAGGGTGGAGGTGGAGGAGGAGGTGAAGGGTGGAGGTGGAGGAGGAGGTGGAGGTGAACGGTGGAGGTGGAGGTGGAGGTGGAGGAGGAGGTGAAGGGTGGAGGTGGAGGAGGAGGTGAAGTTTAGAGGTGGAGGAGGAGGTGAAGGGTGGAGGTGGAGGAGGAGGTGGAGGTGAAGGGTGGAGGTGGAGGAGGAGGTGGAGGTGTAAAGGTGAAGATGGAGGTGAAGGATGAGGTGAAGGGTGGAGGTGGAGGAGGAGGTGGAGGTGAAGGGTGGAGGTGGAGGAGGAGGTGAAGGGTGGAGGTGGAGGAGGAGGTGGAGGTGAAGGGTGGAGGTGGAGGAGGAGGTGGAGGTGTAAAGGTAAAGGTGGAGGTGAAGGATGAGGTGAAGGGTGGAGGTGGAGGAGGAGGTGGAGGTGGAGGAGGAGGTGAAGGGTGGAGGTGGAGGAGGAGGGGGAGGTGAAGGGTGGAGGTGGAGGTGAAGGGTGGAGGTGGAGGAGGAGGTGGAGGTGAAGGGTGGAGGAGGAGGTGGAGGTGAAGGGTGGAGGTGGAGGAGGAGGTGGAGGTGTAAAGGTGAAGGTGGAGGTGAAGGATGAGGTGAAGGGTGGAGGAGGAGGTGGAGGTGGAAGAGGAGGTGAAGGGTGGAGGAGGAGGAGGAGGTGAAGGGTGGAGGTGGAGGAGGAGGTGGAGGTGGAGGAGGAGGAGGAGGTGAAGGGTAGAGGTGGAGGAGAAGGTGGAGGTGAAGGGTGGAGGTGGAGGAGGAGGTGAAGGGTGGAGGTGGAGGAGGAGGTGGAGGTGAAGGGTGGAGCAGGTGAAGGGTGGAGGAGGTGGAGGAGGAGGTGAAGGGTGGAGGTGGAGGAGGAGGAGGAGGTGAAGGGTGGAGGTGGAGGAGGAGGTGGAGGTGAAGGGTGGAGGTGGAGGTGAAGGGTGGAGGTGGAGGAGGAGGTGAAGGGTGGAGGTGGAGGAGGAGGTGGAGGTGAAGGGTGGAGGTGGAGGAGGTGTTTACTTGCAGGCGAAGGCCTCCATGTCGGGGAGGTATCTGCAGATTCCCTCGTAGAGGCAGAAAGAGGCGTGGCTTGCCGGACAGCCCCCTAGCGAGTCACCGTGACGACGGGGCGGGGAGGGGGTGGGACTAGCGGTCACCATGGAGACCGTGGTCCTGGCATCTAGGGAGGAGGAGGGGGGGGGGGGGGGGGGGGGGGGGGTCAGGGGAATTACTTGTGATGTCAGGGCTAGCTAGCGCAAAGTGCTAACCCCTGACCTAGCCTGACCCCAGATACTTGTTGATATTTACTTTGTACTGTACCAGATACATGTTGATATTTACTTTGTACTGTACCAAATACATGTTGATAAGTACTACATACTGTACCAGATACACACATTTTAATATGTGCTATATACTGTACCAGATACATACATGTGATGTGTACTTTATACTGTATCAGATAAATGTTGATATGGACTTTGTACTGTACCAGATACATGTTAATATGTACTATATACTGTACCAGATAGATACATGTGATATGTACTTTATAGTGTATCACATACATGTTAACATGTACTATAAACTGTACCAGATACATACATGTGATAAGTGCTTTATACTGTATCAGATACATGTTGATATATACTTTGTACTGCATCAGATACATGTTAATATGTCCTATAAACTGTATCAGATACATGTCGATATGTACTTTGTACTGTATCAGATACATGTTAATATGTGCTATATACTGCATCAGATACATGTTAATATGTGCTATATACTGCACCAGATACATGTTAATATGTGCTATATACTGCACCAGATACATGTTAATGTGTGCTATATACTGCACCAGATACATGTTAATGTGTGCTCTATACTGCATCATAAAGCCTTAATAACATCCTCCAGGTGAGTGGAGGATGGCTCTGTGAGCTGTGGTGCTGAGGCTGAGGTAGGATGCGTTGATACACACCCTCACAGGTGGTCCCGTCTCCATGGTAACCCGGCCGGCACCTGCACAGGTAGCTCCCGGGGCTGTTGTGGCACTCAGCGCTGGGGTCACAGGGGCGGGTCCCCGAGGAACACTCGTCGATGTCTGGAGAACCACGGAGACACGGGGGGGGTCAGGGCAGCGGTTCCTCTCCTCCATTATGCTGCTTTATAACAGGCAACGTCTGGACAGAAATGTGTGTTTACATTTCACACCTTTTTACGCTGCATCTTTATATACCTTAGTTATTATTAATATATTTTTATTTTAATCGAATTATTCATGTCCAGTATTGTAGTTTATTTATTTGTTTGTTTATCTAGGCTTAGCTCTTTTACTTGTGTCTATTTTATACTTTTACTTTTCTTTTATATTGCACTGGTGAAGGAGCCTGGGACTTCAGAATTCCATCGCCAGCGACTGGTCTGTGTTTGTTGTGGACAGTAAACCATCTTGAACCTTGACCGACGGGGAGAGAGGGTCCTGGTGGAAGGGGCCAGAGGTTCGGGTTCAACCCCTCACGCCACTACAGCCTGCCTCATGGGCGCGAGCACGATTCCCCCAGGCCCAGTTCTCTTTGTTTTTTATGTTTTATCATTTGCATTTACACACTTTACTATACTGTGAGTACTGGCACTGGGGCACTTTATAATATGCACTGTTTGCTTATATTCAAAGAGGGTTGGTCGGGAATTCTCTGTTGCTGGCCCTAATTTGTGGAATCCCTTTCACCCCATATTAAGTCATCCACCACCCTTGGCATTTTCAAGTCTAATTTAAAAACCTTTCTCTCTTACTTTTAATAACCTTTAAGACTAATCCCATTGATGCTATTTTTTTTTATCTCTGTTTGAATTCTTACTGCTTTTATTTTGTTTACTGTATTTTACTTGCTCTTCTTTTTGCCATGTAAAGCGCTTTGGGTCAACTCCTGTTGTATTTAAATGTGCTATATAAATAAAAGTGACTTGACATGACTTGACTATATTGTTTGTTACGTTTGTTTTGTTTGTTCTGGTTGTCCTTACTTTAGCGTGTACTTTAGCATCTATTTCTGTTTTACTTAGCAGTACTTTGTATTTTTATTGTCTTGTATTTTTTTCCTGTGTCTTCCACTGCTGCTGGGCTGCTGTAACGACAGGGATGTATAGAATAATAAGAGAGAGTCGCTTCTAAACATCCCAACATGAGATGAACGGACGAACACACCAACACACAGCCTCCCGTCGCCTTGGAAACCGTGCACACAGCGGCACGCCGGGCGCCCCTCCTCCTGTGCACAGCGAGCGTGCACGTGGCAGCCTGGAGACCCGCAGCCCCCCTGGTCTGAAAGGAACGGAGAGACAGGTCAAGCGCTCTGTCACACAGGGAGAGGATGTGGCGCCCTCTAGTGGCCGAGCTCAGTGTTGCAGTCAGAAAACAATGGACGACCGCTTGTTAATGACGATTAGCCTACCGTGTCTTCTAGAAGACTGTATAGAAGAGTGTGTTACGGAAGAGTGATATTATGAAGAGTGTTAATGAACAGTGTGATGAACAGAGTGATAATGAAGAGTGTGATTATGAAGACTGTTGATGAAGATTGTGATGAAGAGTGTGATAATGAAGAGTGTGATTATGAAGACTGTTGATGAAGATTGTGATGAAGAGTGTGATAATGAAGAGTGTTGATGAGTGTGATGAAGAGTGATGATGGCCTGATGAAGAGTGGGATGAAGAGTGTTGATGAAGAGTGTTGATGAAGAGTGTGATGAAGAGTGACGATGAAGAGTGTGATAATGAAGAGTGTGAACAGGAAGAGTGTTGATGAAGACTGATGAAGAGTGTGATGACCTGATGAAGAGAGTGATGACCTGATGAAGAGAGTTACCTGCCACCATCTTCTCAGTGAAGGTCTTCTCCTGGTCCTCCTCTTCCTCAGCGGAGAGCGGACCTTCATCGTTCAGAGTCATGTTTCTACCGGGAAATTGATCTGAAGAATCTAAACAGAGAGGAAGGTACGGTCAATGTGACACACACACACACACACACACACGCGCACACGCACACACACACACACGCGCACACACACGCACACACACACACACACACACACACACACAAACACACGCACACACGCACACACACACACACACGCACACACGCACACACGCGCACACACGCACACACACACACACACACATACACAGGCAGACACGTACCAGTACATTGTAGTCCGTTGTCCATCAGTCCTGAGCCCTCAGGACAGACACACACCGGCCCCGCCTCCGTATCCAGGCATCCCAGACCACACCCCCTTAGCTCCCCAACACACATCCTCACCTCTGAGGAAACACAACATATACAATGTATATAACATATATAATATACATGCTTCATTAGATTATATCAGCTGTACTAAATGGTGGAGTAGGGTGGAATAGGGTAGAGTAGGGTAGGGTAGGGTAGGGTTAAGGTAGGGTAGGGTTAGGGTAGGGTAGGGTAGTGTATGGTTAGGGTAGGGTAGGGTTAAGGTAGGGTAGGGTTAGGGTAGGGTAGGGTAGGGTAGGGTAGTAGGGTAGGGTAGAGTAGGGTAGGGTAGGGTAGTAGGGTAGGGTAGGGTAGAGTAGGGTAGGGTTAGGGTAGGGTAGGGTAGGGTAGGGTAGGGTATGGTTAGGGTATGGTTAGGGTAGGGTAGGGTTAGGGTAGGGTAGTAGGGTAGGGTAGGGTAGGGTAGGGTAGGGTAGGGTAGGGTAGGGTATGGTTAGGGTATGGTTAGGGTAGGGTAGGGTTAGGGTAGGGTAGTAGGGTAGGGTAGGGTAGGGTAGGGTAGGGTAGTAGGGTAGGGTAGAGTAGGGTAGAGTAGGGTAGGGTTAGGGTAGGGTAGGGTAGGGTATGGTTAGGGTATGGTTAGGGTAGGGTAGGGTTAGGGTAGGGTAGGGTAGTAGGGTAGGGTAGGGTAGGGTAAGGTAGGGTAGGGTAGAGTAGGGTAGGGTAGGGTAGGGTAGGGTAGGGTTAAGGTAGGGTAGGGTAGGGTAGGGTAGTAGGGTAGGGTAGGGTAGTAGGGTAGGGTAGGGTAGGGTAAGGTAGGGTAGGGTAGAGTAGGGTAGGGTAGGGTAGGGTAAGGTAGGGTAGGGTAGAGTAGGGTAGGGTAAGGTAGGGTAGTAGGGTAGGGTAGGGTAAGGTAAGGTAGGGTAGGGTTAGGGTAGGGTAGGGTAGGGTAAGGTAGGGTAGGGTAGGATAGGGTAGGGTTAGGGTAGGGTAGGGTAAGGTAGGGTAGGGTAGTAGGGTAGGGTAGGGTAAGGTAGGGTAGAGTAGGGTTAGGGTAGGGTAGGGTAGGGTATGGTTAGGGTATGGTTAGGGTAGGGTAGGGTAAGGTAGGGTAGGGTAGGGTAGGGTAGGGTAGGGTAAGGTAGGGTAGGGTAGGGTATGTTTAGGGTAGGGTAGGGTAAGGTAGGGTAGGGTAGGGTAAGGTAAGGTAGGGTTAGGGTAGGGTAGGGTAGGGTAAGGTAGGGTAGGGTAGGGCATGGTAGGGCTGTACCATGGCAGGACTTGCGGTCCGCCAGGAGGGCATATCCCTCAGGACAGGAGCAGGCGTAGGAACCGGGCAGGTTCTCACAGCCCAGCGAGCAGCCGTGGTTCCACAGAGCACACTCGTTAACATCTGGAGAGAACACTCGTTAACATCCGGAGACACAACACTGGTTAACATCTGGAAAGAACACTGGTTAATATCTGGAGAGAACACTCGTTAACATCTGGAGAGAACACTCGTTAACATCTGGAGAGAACACTCGTTAACATCCGGAGACACAACACTAGTTAACATCTGGAAAGAACACTGGTTAACATCTGGAGAGAACACTCGTTAACATCTGGAGACACAACACTGGTTAACATCTGGAAAGAACACTGGTTAACATCTGGAGAGAACACTCGTTAACATCTGGAGAGAACACTTGTTAACATCTGGAGACACAACACTTCTTAACATCTGGATTCACAACACTCATAAACATCTGGAGAGAACAACACTTGTTAACAGTTGATATTTCTTTGCTTCATCTGGAGAGATCTCCAGATGTTAACGAGTGTTTTTCTCTGCAGATGTTAAAAATTGTTGTTCTCTTGTTAATATTTGGAGAGAACAACACTAGTTAACATCTCGAAAACACTGGTTATATCTACACAACACTGGTTAACATCTGCACAACACTGGCTAACATCTACACAACACTGGTTAACAGCTACACAACACTGTTTAACATCTACACAGCACTGGTTAACATCTACACAACACGGGTTATAACTAGACAACACTGGTTACAACTACACAACACTGGTTAACTGTCCCGTTGTTATTTGGTATCCAACCCACCTTCGCAGTAGTTTCCATGGCTACTGAGAGTGAAGCCCTCGCCGCACTGGCAAACTCCCAGTTGAGAACTGGAGCAAACGTCCACACACTCACCGGTCCGGTCGTCACAACCTGCACACAGAGGACCAGGATCAACCACCCCTCCAGCCTTCACCGTCCATCACCTGTCACCTGTCACCTGTCACCATCACCCATCACCCATCACCCATCACCCATCACCCATCACCTGTCACCCATCTACCATCACCCATCACCCTTCACCCCCGCCTTACTCCGAAGTACCCCCAGGGGTACGCAGACCCCCAATTGAGAACCACTGCTCTAGGGAGAGGACTGGAGCCTCATTGAGCTGAAACTGACCTGGAGTCAGCGGCGTGGCGCCTCCTATAGGCTGGTTTAGGGGGTGCACCACCCTCAGGCCCACAGGGGCTCTGCTCATTGGCTGGAGGTTCACGTCCGTTAGCGGGACACCGGAGTACTTGTTGATGCGTTGGATGGAATGAGAGGCGGAGTCGCTGTAGAAGACCTCGTCCAGGAACACCGACAGACAGACGGACGAAGACCTGAGGACAGACAGACACCAGAGGGTCTCAGAGGGCCCCGGAACAGGTCCCAAAGGCCCCAGGTCGTGGTTTCAGAGGGCCACGGTCTGGTTTGGATCCTCTCCGGGGCCCTGATTGGCTGCTGACCTGAGGGGCGGGTTCATGATGGTGACGTTCTCTCCGTCATAGTCGCAGGAGCAGATGGCGCCCTGGAGGTTGGAGCCGAACCGCGCCCAGAAGAGTCTCCGGTCCACCAGGTCCAGGGTCAGGGCCGTCAGCTGTCCCCGCACCGCGAGCAAGGCAGCAGGGGTCCGCCCAGACAGGTCCGCCCTCTGGATGCTGGAGACGGGACCTCCAGACAGCCAGAACAAGACCCTGGAAGACAGTTCTACTGGACCTTAGTTCTACTAGACCTTATTTCTACTGGACCTTAGTTCTACTGGGTTCTACTGGACCTTAGTTCTACTGGGTTCTACTAGACCTTATTTCTACTGGACCTTAGTTCTACTGGGTTCTACTGGACCTTAGTTCTACTGGACCTTAGTTCTACTGGGTTCTACTGGACCTTAGTTCTACTGGACCTTAGTTCTACTGGAGCTTAGGGTCAGATGTAAGAGGTCAGAGTTGGGGAGGGTACCTCTGTCTGGGGTCAGAGGATAGAGGTCAGAGGTTACAGGTCAGAGGTCAGAGTTGGGGAGAGTACCTCTGTCTGGGGTCAGAGGATAGAGGTCAGAGGTTACAGGTCAGAGGTCAGAGTTGGGGAGAGTACCTCTGTCTGGGGTCAGAGGATAGAGGTCAGAGGTTACAGGTCAGAGGTCGGAGGTCGGAGGTGGGGAGGGTACCTCTGTCTGGGGTCCAGCACCAGGCAGCAGGGCAGCTCCAGACCTGAGACCACCATCTTCTGGTTATCCCCCGCGAGGCTGACGCTCCTGATCTCTCCTGTCGCCTCATTGGTCGGGGCGCCTCCATGCTCCTCATTGGTCCAGTACACTCGGTCCCCCAGCCAATCCACAGCCAGCCCAGAGACCCCCCGCTGACTGGAGACCAGTTTCTGGAGGGCAGAACCAGAAACATCCCATAATACGTCACAGCCCAGTGACACTCAGAACCAGAACCAGACTGGAGCTCAGTCCATCTCTGCCTTGGATCAACATCTGACACACTTTAGGAGAGATGGTGGATACATAGAAACACATTTATGTTGAGATATTAGATGTAATAGAAACACATTTATGTCGAGATATTAGATATAATAGAAACACATTTATGTCGAGATATTAGATATAATAGAAACACATTTATGTTGAGATATTAGATATAATAGAAACACATTTATGTCGAGATATTAGATATAGAAACACATTTTAGTCGAGATATTAGATATAATAGAAACACATTTTAGTTGAGATATAAGATCAGTATTCAGACCTGTCTGGGGGGTCCGGAGAGCCCAGCGCGGTAGAGGACCCCCGTGCTGCGCTCCGCCCAGAACAGGCTGCGCTGGGCGTAGTGGTAGTCCAGCAGAACCCCCAAACCGGGACCGGACCCTCCCTGGCCCACCCCCGACACCACCCGGCCTCCACCCGACACCACCCGGCCCACCCCCGACACCACCCGGCGGTGGTTCCCTCCGTCCAGGTCCATCCGGTGGAGCGCCTCGCCGTGGAGGAACATCACGTAGGGGTCTGGACCTTCAACACACAGAGTACACCGTCAGCTACACCGTCAGCTACACCGTCGGCTACACCTTCAGCTACACTGTCAGCTATTACCTCCAGCTAGAGGTTACACCTTCAGCTAGATATTACACCTCCAGCTAGAGGTTACACCTTCAGCTGCACCTTCAGCAAGAGGTTACACCTTCAGCTAGATATTACACCTCCAGCTAGAGGTTACACCTTGAGCTACACCTTCACCGAGAGGTTACACCTTCAGCGAGAGGTTACACCTTCAGCTAGAGGTTACGCCGTCAGCTAGATGTTACACCTTCAGCTGGAACTACACTTTCAGCTAGAGGTTACACCGTCAGCTGTATGTTCTGTCTGGCGCAGCTCTATTCCTGCTGCTCTATTCAGGCTGTAACTGAGGTTCAACATCTGAGGTTGGCATGTCCCTCATGACGTCATGATGGGTATAGGAGGTAAGGTTCTATCATCTGATTGGACGGTTCACATGTCACTCATTATTTTAGGTAGGGCTTTAAGGGTATTGCACTCCATAAGGTTCTGGGTTTGATTCCCAAGGATCAGCTCAACCCCACCCTGAAAGCCTTGCCCTTCTGTCCTGAAGCTCAGGAGCCAGCAGCAGCTCTGTGAACGTGTGGACGTCTGATGGGACAGACAGCAGACGGCCGGCGTGGAGGAGATGTTTCTAGATGCTTCTCCTCGTCCCTCAGAGTGTTCCCAGGCTAATGGGCTGCTGACCTGAAGGGAGCTCTGTCCGGGCGTCATGTGAAACCAGGGACACAGCGCTCGCTCTCTCAGGAATGAGACGACAATGCAGACCTTCAGGGGACAATGAGGCTCCCAGCCTGAGCAGTGAATCACCCCCAGACCGGTGGGACTCCCTACGTAACCAATGGGCGGGTCCCACTGGGAGATAGTAGGAACCAGTATGCAGAACTGATTCAGAAAGAACCATTGATTTTGTAATGTTTTAAACATGAGAGGTTAATATCGAGCACTGGGAGGCCAGAGTGTGATTTCTGATTCAACATCACACAGCCCTTAAAGGGGAACCCGTTGAAACAGGTTGGAGTAAAGATCACAGTGTTGGTCTGAGAGTTCCTCAGGAAGAAGGGGAGGGGTTACCCCCTGTTAGCCCGTTACCATGCTGTCGCTAAGCTAATTGCTAAGCTAGTCGCCTCGCAAGTTACGACGCATGGCATGGCTCTCGATGTTGAAGAGCATAGGTGACTGGATCTACATATACATAACATATATAACATCACGTGAAAACATAATAAGTTCTCTAACATAACTCCATGTCACAAAAAGCTGAATGCTGACGTCTCACCTGGACAGCTGTGGTTCCACGCCACCGCTGGACCCGTCCGCTCCCAGCATGCACTGCTCTGCCCAGAGGCGGCCAGGCCTTGAACCAGCAACCAGACCATCCCAAACGCCGTCGCCGCCGCCGCCGTTGCCGTAGCAACTACCATACTCCCGAGCGGGTGTCCCGGCGTGGGGAGGGGGGGCGCTCACCGCCTCCCGCGGTGCATGCCCCGCCGCGCCCGAGTCCTGACGGCCGGGAAACTGTGAAGGGTTGCCGGTTCGATTCCTGACTCCTCCGGCTCTGGAGGTTCTCTCAGGCGTTGATCGAGGCAGGCCTAGCTGCCCCCGAGGAGAGGCTGGGCGGGTGTGGAGCTCACCACTGAGGAGGGGGGGACGGGGGCCCTCATCGTCGCCCCAGAACCTGGCCGCTCCGTCGGGCGCCGGCCTCACGATGGAGAAGGTCCTCGTGGACCCTACTGACACCTTCTAGACCACCGCGTGGGGATCCCTGCACCCAGCCTGGTGGTTGGGATCCCAGTCTGCTCCGAGCCTGGTTGGACTGGTCCCAGCCTGGTTGTTGTGGTCCCTGTCTGCTCCGAGCCTGGTTGGACTGGTCCCAGCCTGGTTGTTGTGGTCCCTGTCTGCTCCAAGCCTGGTTGGACTGGTCCCAGGCTGGTGGTTGTGGTCCCAGTCTGGTCCAAGTCTTGCTGAACTCTTCCCAGCCTAGCTAACCCTAGTCCAAGCCTGGTTGAACTGGTCCCAGCCTAGTTGAATTGGTCCAGTCTGGTTGTCCTGGTTCCTCTGGTCCCAGTCTGGTACTAGTGGTCCCAGTCTGGTCTTCCTGCTTCCAGTCTTGTTGTCCTGCTCCCAGACCTCCCCACGGTCCTCAGTCCGGTTTAGGAGCAGAGTATGAAATTCCTGACACTGCTGTGATGAATGTGACACGTTAGAGAGCAGAGAGGGGAGCTCACCTAGAGGAGCAGGGGAGGAGGAGAGGAGAGGAGGGAGGAGGTGCAGAGAGGAGGAGAGGTCTTTAGGAGGAGGAGAGCGGAGGAGGTCTTCAGGAGTTGCAGCGAGGAGGAGAGTAGAGGTCTTATCAGGAGAACGAGGAGACTGAAGCAGGACCTGGAAAGATCGACTATATGTCCGAACAAGAAGAACACCCCTCCGTATAGGGCCAGTGTCAGAGAGAGAGAGAGAGAGAGAGAGAGAGAGAGAGAGAGAGAGAGAGCGGGAGAGAGAATAGAGGGAGAGAGAGATGTGTGTGTGTGACGTGTGTGGATTATTGTTTGAGTTTATTTAAGTGTTTATTAGTGTATAATAGTGTTTTAGTGGGTGTATATTAGTGTGCGTTATTGTATATTGTTGTACTTTATTAGATGTAATTTAAAGTGTGTATTAGTGTCTATTATTGTGTTTATTAGTAGTTTTGCGTGTATTAGTGAATATTAATGTATCTTGGTGTCTACATTAGTAGTATAAGATAAGATAAGATAAGAACTTTATTTCATCCCATGCATGGGAAATTAACTTGTTACAACAGCCCATAGAATCTAAAGTATGCAATAATAAAATATAAAAGTATAAAGTATCCAACAATCATACATCCATAAGATAATACAAAATAAAATAAATACAATAAATATAAATAAATCACACAGTGATTACAATGTCATGCCATAAGGGCAAAAACTGCACACGCCCATGAGCTACACAATCAATGAGGCCAAGGTATAGTGTGTATTAATGAACATTCGTGAATATTAGTGGGAATTTATTTGTCTTGGTGTGTATACTAGTAGTGTTGTGTGTATAGTGTGTATTAATGGTTATTAATGTGTCTCGGTGCGTATATTAGTAGTATTGCGTGTATAAGTGTGTATTAATGTATCTTGGTGTGTATATTAGTGTTATAGTGTGCCTTAGTGTATAAATGTGTCTTGGTGTGTATACTACTGTTGCGTCTATGAGGCTGTATTAATCTGCGTACATTATGTCTATAATAGTTTTCCTCCAGCGTGACTCTAATCCAGGTGATGCGTGAGGAATTGTTTCCCAGGGAACAGCAGCTAGCAGCGGTTAGCATGCCGTCTACGGCCATGACTGGGCTATTGTTCTGCGCAGTCAGCCGCTAATCTGATAGCTGTTGTCTAGCGTCACGGCGTTAGCCCGGCTGACCTCTTCACCCTGCAGCCAGACAAAGGGCCTCACTGAAGACACGCCTGGACCACCGCTGGGGTCGCCATGACCACCGGTCAGCGGTGGGAGGTGTCCCTGGTAATGGTGCCGCCAGAACTTAATGGCCGTGGGCAATTGATACATCACTTCCTGTGGAAAACTGCTAAAAAAAAAAACGCTTGCCGACGAGACAAAGAAACAAAGGGAGTCGAGAACGAAGAGAGGCGCCGGTCAGAGCGGGTCGGTTAGTTTGGTAGGACGGGGTTTAACTTGGTTTAAGATAGTCAAAGGTTGGATTCACCAGCAGAGGACCGTGATCAACAGCATAACTGTTAAACTGGTAACCTTATTGTGGAAGGAAATGTGTAATGAATATACTTCTAAATGAAATAGGCATTTAATAAAATGTAACAAAGACAAATTTATTAAAAAGAATGGTACATGTGTCACTGATACATGGAGATACCTTGTGTACACTCAACACACAATGGCAAAACATTTCAATATTCTACGTGGTACATTGACAATAATCAATTATTTTAGAATAAGGCATCAATTTATCGCAGCAACAGGAATTTGCCGTTACAACGACGGACAGGAAACCACCTTAGAAACATAACGTCCCTGTAGCATATGGTGAGAACAACCTTAACATGTTTACCCAATTTAAGGCTGAAAATGTAGAAACGTCTGGTCTGCCCTGAGCATTATTGTTTTTATTTAAAAAAAGTAGTGTGGCATGTGTTGGCGTTATGTTTTTACTATAAGTCATGATGAATCGTAAGTGTGGCCTGTGTGGTTGACGGCTGGCTCCAGAGTCTGACTGCTCAGAGAACACCTGCTCTATGTTTGTACTCAAACTCTGCAATAAACCGCTTTCAACATCTTCACCCCGAGTCCTGGTTGTGGAGGAGCCTAGTAGGGCCCCTAGGTGTTGCAGAGGACTCCGCCGGACTCTGCTACTCTGGGGCCCCACCTCTCCCCATGAGGGGCCCCTCCCAACGTGGGGCCCCTCCGGACCAGGGAGGACCCAGGAGGGCTGTATGAGGACACACCAGCCCCTAGCAGCAGAGGAGGAGGTCAGCCAACGCCGCCAGCGGCCCCTGGGACCGGCCCTTAGCGGCCCCTGGGGGAGCGCGGCCCTACCCACCGATGGTCTGGGCGCTCCGAGGAGCGACCACGACTTTCCAGCTCTCAGGGGCCACTCCGGCCCGTCCAGACGGCGGTGCCTCCTCCAGTCAAGGCCTCCGGGGGGAGGGGGGCTGCTAGTCACCCTGGGAGGTCTGGGACAATGGATGGGGGGGGGTGGCGAGTGGTTTGTGTGGTGGCTGGTTTCAGCAGCCTCCCCTGCCCAGAGGAGCCCAGTAAGAGCCACCTAGGTGGAGCCTGGCGGCCATTAAGACCCTGAATCAATGTCACCAAACCGTCCAATCAGGGCCGGTTCTGCTCCGCCGTCTCTCCACGTGACCCCAGGGTCGGGGTCATAGGTCAGCAGAGGAACTCTGACCTGGAGCTCTCGCTCTTGTAGGTGGTCTGGGAGTCGAGGCTGGAGCGGGAGCAGAGCATCAGCCTCTCCGAGTCGTTGGGGGCCCGGCGGGCCCAGAGCTCGCTGGCCCGGGCCCCGGGGCCCCGCTGCTTCATGGTGATGGTCTCGAAGCCGACGTAGCTCTCCTTCTCCAGCTGCTCCGCATCGGGCGGCGGCCCGCTGCACGACAGCGCCACGATCTTGTAGAGCAGCAGGCCGATGAGGGGCAGGGCCACAGCGCACGCCACCCAGCTGGCCACCAGCAGCAGCGAGGGGCCGCCGGCCTCCCCCAGCGTGTAGAAGTCCAGGCAGGGGTCCTTCCCCTGGGCGGGGCCCCGGCCCACCAGGCACACCGAGTAGCGCAGGCCGGGGGCCAGCCCCTCCAGCAGCACCTTGCCGCTGCCCGCCGTGGTCTCCAGCGTGCGCTTGGCGTCCTGGTCGCCGTACGGCGAGCACACCACCGTCAGGGCGGCGTCCCGGGCCAGGCCCTGGGCGGTCCAGAGCAGCACAGCGCTGTCGGGCCCCTCCTCCACCACCTTCAGGCCCCTGATGGCTCGCGACGCGTCCGTCTTCTTGCTGGTCTCGTCGGCCGCCAGCTTCCTGCTCTCGCTTCCGGCTGGGGGCCTGGGGGGGCGGGGCGTCGGGGACTTGGTCTCGGCCGGGGTGGGCGGCGGCGGCGACGACACGGCGGTGGTCAGCCTGGGGGGGGCGGTGGTGGGCGGCGAGGAGCCAGGGGCAGGGGTGGTGGGGACGAGGGTGGTGTTGATGGTGGTGGAGGCGGAGCTGACTGAGGGGGTGGAGGGGAGGGCGGTGCTGACCGGTGGCCCCCCGCTGGTCCCTGGCTCGGCGCTGGTCCCGAGGGGCGGCGGCGGCGGCGGCGTGGTGACGTCGCCGCCCGCCACCGCCACCGAGATGGTGGCCTGGGCGTTGCCGGCGTAGTTCTTGGCGCTGCAGCTGTAGTTCCCCGCGTCGCGTCCAAGGATCCCCAGCAGGCTCATGATGGACCAGCGCACCCCGTCCACCGGAGACTCCTGGACTGCAACACACACCAGGCCGTCAGGACCGGAGGACCACCAGAACATCCCAGGACACCCAGGAACACAACCCTCAGCGAGAGCCAAAGTACGACGCAAATCCCGTTAGGGTGATTTGCGTTGGACGCCGCTGGGCTGGACTCTGCCTTGGGCGCGTGAACGTGAACCCCAACCCCCCCAAGACCCGAGGGTGAGGTCACGTGTGGAGCGTGAGGGAGCTACCAGAGTGCTGACGGACCATGAGGTTCTGAGCTGTGTTCTTAATGTTCTGACCCCTGTGGTTAAGGTACTGACCCGTGTTCCCAAGGTACTGACCCCTTTGGTTACCATAGGTTAAGGTACTACGGTTCTTACCTGTGTTCTTAAGGTACTGACCCGTGTTCTTAAGGTACTGACCCCTGTTCTTAAGGTTCAGTAGGTTAAAGTACTAAGGTACTGACCCCTTTGGTTACCATAGGTTAAGGTACTACGGTTCTTACCTGTGTTCTTAAGGTACTGACCCGTGTTCTTAAGGTACTGACCCCTGTTCTTAAGGTTCAGTAGGTTAAAGTACTAAGGTACTGACCCCTGTTCTTAAGGTTCTATAGATTAAGGTACTAAGGTACTGACCCATGTTCTTAAGGTTCTATAGGTTAAGGTTCTAAGGTACTGACCCATGTTCTTAAGGTTCTATAGGTTAAGGTACTAAGGTACTGACCCATGTTCTTAAGGTTCTATAGGTTAAGGTACTAAGGTACTGACCCCTGTTCTTAAGGTTCTATGGGTTAAGGTACTACGGTTCTATAGGTTAAGGTTCTAAGGTACTGACCCATGTTCTTAAGGTTCTATAGGTTAAGGTACTAAGGTACTGACCCATGTTCTTAAGGTTCTATGGGTTAAGGTACTACGGTTCTATAGGTTAAGGTTCTAAGGTACTGACCCATGTTCTTAAGGTTCTATAGGTTAAGGTACTAAGGTACTGACCCCTGTTCTTAAGGTTCTATGGGTTAAGGTACTACGGTTCTATAGGTTAAGGTTCTAAGGTACTGACCCCTGTTCTTAAGGTTCTATAGATTAAGGTACTAAGGTACTGACCCATGTTCTTAAGGTTCTATAGGTTAATGTACTAAGGTACTGACCCCTGTTCTTAAGGTTCAGTAGGTTAAAGTACTAAGGTACTGACCCCTTTGGTTACCATAGGTTAAGGTACTACGTTTCTTACCTGTGTTCTTAAGGTACTGACCCCTGTTCTTAAGGTTCTATAGATTAAGGTACTAAGGTACTGACCCATGTTCTTAAGGTTCTATAGGTTAAGGTACTAAGGTACTGACCCCTGTTCTTAAGGTTCTATAGATTAAGGTACTAGGGTACTGACCCATGTTCTTAAGGTTCTATAGGTTAAGGTACTAAGGTACTGACCCCTGTTCTTAAGGTTCTATGGGTTAAGGTACTACGGTTCTATAGGTTAAGGTTCTAAGGTACTGACCCATGTTCTTAAGGTTCTATAGGTTAAGGTACTAAGGTACTGACCCCTGTTCTTAAGGTTCTATGGGTTAAGGTACTACGGTTCTACAGGTTAAGGTTCTAAGGTTCTGACCCATGTTCTTAAGGTTCTATAGGTTAAGGTACTAAGGTACTGACCCCTGTTCTTAAGGTTCTATGGGTTAAGGTACTACGGTTCTATAGTTAAGGTTCTAAGGTACTGACCCATGTTCTTAAGGTTCTATAGGTTAAGGTACTAAGGTACTGACCCCTGTTCTTAAGGTTCTATGGGTTAAGGTACTATGGTTCTATAGGTTAAGGTTCTAAGGTACTGACCCATGTTCTTAAGGTTCTATAGGTTAAGGTACTAAGGTACTGACCCATGTTCTTAAGGTTCTATAGGTTAAGGTACTAAGGTACTGACCCCTGTTCTTAAGGTTCTATGGGTTAAGGTACTACGGTTCTATAGGTTAAGGTTCTAAGGTACTGACCCATGTTCTTAAGGTTCTATAGGTTAAGGTACTAAGGTACTGACCCATGTTCTTAAGGTTCTATGGGTTAAGGTACTACGGTTCTATAGGTTAAGGTTCTAAGGTACTGACCCATGTTCTTAAGCTTCTATAGGTTAAGGTACTAAGGTACTGACCCCTGTTCTTAAGGTTCTATGGGTTAAGGTACTACGGTTCTATAGGTTAAGGTTCTAAGGTACTGACCCCTGTTCTTAAGGTTCTATAGATTAAGGTACTAAGGTACTGACCCATGTTCTTAAGGTTCTATAGGTTAATGTACTAAGGTACTGACCCCTGTTCTTAAGGTTCAGTAGGTTAAAGTACTAAGGTACTGACCCCTTTGGTTACCATAGGTTAAGGTACTACGTTTCTTACCTGTGTTCTTAAGGTACTGACCCCTGTTCTTAAGGTTCTATAGATTAAGGTACTAAGGTACTGACCCATGTTCTTAAGGTTCTATAGGTTAAGGTACTAAGGTACTGACCCCTGTTCTTAAGGTTCTATAGATTAAGGTACTAGGGTACTGACCCATGTTCTTAAGGTTCTATAGGTTAAGGTACTAAGGTACTGACCCCTGTTCTTAAGGTTCTATGGGTTAAGGTACTACGGTTCTATAGGTTAAGGTTCTAAGGTACTGACCCATGTTCTTAAGGTTCTATAGGTTAAGGTACTAAGGTACTGACCCCTGTTCTTAAGGTTCTATGGGTTAAGGTACTACGGTTCTATAGGTTAAGGTTCTAAGGTACTGACCCATGTTCTTAAGGTTCTATAGGTTAAGGTACTAAGGTACTGACCCATGTTCTTAAGGTTCTATGGGTTAAGGTACTACGGTTCTATAGGTTAAGGTTCTAAGGTACTGACCCATGTTCTTAAGGTTCTATAGGTTAAGGTACTAAGGTACTGACCCCTGTTCTTAAGGTTCTATGGGTTAAGGTACTACGGTTCTATAGGTTAAGGTTCTAAGGTACTAACCCCTGTTCTTAAGGTTCTATAGATTAAGGTACTAAGGTACTGACCCATGTTCTTAAGGTTCTATAGGTTAAGGTACTAAGGTACTGACCCCTGTTCTTAAGGTTCAGTAGGTTAAAGTACTAAGGTACTAACCCCTTTGGTTACCATAGGTTAAGGTACTACGTTTCTTACCTGTGTTCTTAAGGTACTGACCCATGTTCTTAAGGTTCTATAGATTAAGGTACTAAGGTACTGACCCCTGTTCTTAAGGTTCTATGGGTTAAGGTACTACGGTTCTATAGGTTAAGGTTCTAAGGTACTGACCCCTGTTCTTAAGGTTCTATGGGTTAAGGTACTACGGTTCTATAGGTTAAGGTTCTAAGGTACTGACCCATGTTCTTAAGGTTCTATAGGTTAAGGTACTAAGGTACTGACCCCTGTTCTTAAGGTTCTATGGGTTAAGGTACTACGGTTCTACAGGTTAAGGTTCTAAGGTTCTGACCCATGTTCTTAAGGTTCTATAGGTTAAGGTACTGACCCCTGTTCTTAAGGTTCTACGGGGTTAAGGTACTACGGTTCTATAGGTTAAGGTTCTAAGGTACTGACCCATGTTCTTAAGGTTCTATAGGTTAAGGTACTAAGGTACTGACCCCTGTTCTTAAGGTTCTACGGGGTTAAGGTACTACGGTTCTACAGGTTAAGGTTCTAAGGTTCTGACCCGTGTTGTTGGGGAAGGTTCCGTCGGACTTGGCCCAGAGCAGCGAGGGCGTGGGCAGCCCGGTGGCGTCGCAGCGCAGCAGGAGGTTGCTGCCCAGCGGGGAAGTGAGCTGGGTGGCCGAGGTCATCACCGTGGGTTTGACGCACTGGTCCAGCTCCACCCGCTGCAGCAGAACCCCCGCCAGGTTCTCGGGTCCGCTGCACGTCACGAACAGGTCCATCAGGACCACCGGGCAGTCCGTCATCTTGGAGAGCGCGATGATCTTGGAGAGGCGACAGTCGCAGATCCAGGGGTTGTCCTGCAGGCCTGGGGACCAGAGGAGATACAGTCAGCACAGGGTGCCACTAGAGGAGATACAGTCAGCACAGGGTACCGCTAGAGGAGATACCGTCAGCACAGGGTACCACTAGAGGAGATACCGTCAGCACAGGGTACCACTAGAGGAGATACAGTCAGCACAGGGTACCACTAGAGGAGATACCGTCAGCACAGGGTACCACTAGAGGAGATACCGTCAGCACAGGGTACCACTAGAGGAGATAAATTCAGCACAGGGTATCACTAAAGGAGATACCGTCAGCACAAGGTGCCACTAGAGGAGATACCGTCAACACAAGGTACCACTAGAGGAGATACGGTCAGCACAAGGTACCACTAGAGGAGATACGGTCAGCACAGGGTACCACTAGAGGAGATACCGTCAGCACAAGGTACCACTAGAGGAGATACGGTCAGCACAGGGTACCACTAGAGGAGATACCGTCAGCACAAGGTACCACTAGAGGATATACGGTCAGCACAGGGTACCACTAGAGGAGATACAGTCAGCATAAGGTATGACTAGAGGAGATACATTCAGCACAGGGTACCATTAGAGGAGATACCGTCAGCACAGGGTACCACTAAAGGAGATACAGTCAGCACAAGGTACCACTAGAGGAGATACCGTCAGCACAGGGTACCACTAGAGGAGATACAGTCAGCATAAGGTATGACTAGAGGAGATGCAGTCAGCACAAGGTATGACTAGAGATAGTCAGCACAAGGTACCAATAGAGGAGATACCGTCAGCACAGGGTACCACTAGAGGAGATACAGTCAGCACAGGGTACCACTAGAGGAGATACATTCAGCACAGGGTATCACTAAAGGAGATACCGTCAGCACAAGGTGCCACTAGAGGAGATACCGTCAACACAAGGTACCACTAGAGGAGATACGGTCAGCACAAGGTACCACTAGAGGAGATACGGTCAGCACAAGGTACCACTAGAGGAGATACGGTCAGCACAGGGTACCACTAGAGGAGATACCATCAGCACAAGGTACCACTAGAGGAGATACGGTCAGCACAGGGTACCACTAGAGGAGATACAGTCAGCATAAGGTATGACTAGAGGAGATACATTCAGCACAGGGTACCATTAGAGGAGATAATGTCAGCACAGGGTACCACTAAAGGAGATACAGTCAGCACAAGGTACCACTAGAGGAGATACCGTCAGCACAGGGTACCACTAGAGGAGATACCGTCAGCACAAGATGCCACTAGAGGAGATACCGTTAGCGCAAGGTACGACTAGAGATAGTCAGCACAAGGTACCAATAGAGGAGAAACAGTCAGCACAGAGTACCACTTGAGGAGATACCGTCAGCATAAGATACCACTAGAGGAGATACCGTCAGCACAAGGTACCACTAAACGAGAAACAGTCAGCACAAGGTACCCCTCGTCAAGACTAGAGGCGACAGCGTCAGTACTAGGAACCAGTAGAGGAGATACAGTCAGCCCAAGGTACCCCTAGTCAGGACAAGAGGAGATACCGTCAGGACTAGGAACCACTAGTCAGAACTAGAGGAGATACTGTCAGGACTAGGTACCACTAGTCAGTACCAGAGAACATCATTCATCCCCACACTGCCTGGTCCGTAACGGTAGAGAGAGGACCTTAAGGATCTGGACTATGAGGTTGATGGTCTGGTGTGTTCATGTTCCCATAGAAGGCATCATATGAGCATGTGTGGTCTGCGGTTGGGATGGTTCATACGTCTCTCTGTCCCTTGATTCTGCTCTGGACTGTCAGGCAGACGTTGCTGTGCAGGACGAAAACAGCCTGTGTTCAGGTCAGATCAGTTCTGAAAATCTCAGTGGGATTTGAAGCGAAAATCGAACCATTTTTATTCGCTGGTCACAGGAATCTATACTACGATCACTGGTTCACGTCCAAGAGGTTTGAATGGACAAAGGACAAAATGCTAATCACTTGGTGAATGGCTGGTGATGAGTTTTAGATCCACTGCAGGTCTAGCGGTGAGCCCTTATCCGCAGCAATGTGTGAGAGCGACGCTAACAAGCTTACCTCGGTATTAGCAGGACGAGCTACTAAAGCCCTACTCCAACAATACCCTCTGCCTACTTAGTCTGCTAGCCGCACATATGTTTACAAGCGTCACCGTTTAGCACACTTTTAGTGAGACGGCGGTGAACACGTTTCAGTGAAATGCTAAAAGTCCCTTTCCATGTTTGGTTCACTGGGAGTCTGTTGGTCCACAGAGGGTGGAGGTCCACACTAATCCTGGTTCTTCTTCCCTTCAGACACAAGAAGGGCTCGGCTTTACCTCTACACCCTCGAGCATACGGCGCACAAAGGCTTATAAAAGGTCCTATTAAACCACCTCCATCCTAAACGCGCCCTGTAACATAGATTGCTATAAGGTCATTTTAAACCGTCTCTGTTAAAACAAGCCCTGACAAGTAGAGACTCAGATGGTCCTTAAGTGGATCAGCAGGTCTGACTATCAATAAACACACCGCTGACAGACTGCATCAGAGTCCCAGGAGGGGCGAGACCCAGCTAGAGGAGGGGTGAGACCTAGCTAGAGGAGGGGTGAGACCTAGCTAGAGGAGGGGTGAGACCTAGCTAGAGGAGTGGTGAGACCTAGCTAGAGGAGGGGTGAGACCCCCCTAGTGGAGGGGTGAGACCTAGCTAGAGATGGGGTGAGACCTAGCTAGAGGAGGGGTGAGACAGACCTAGTGGAGGGGTGAGACCTAGCTAGAAGAGGGGTGAGACCTAGCTAGAGGAGGGGTGAGGCCTAGCTAGAGGAGTGGTGAGACAGACCTAGTGGAGGGGTGAGACCTAGCTAGAGGAGGGGTGAGACCTAGCTAGAGGAGGGGTGAGACCTAGCTAGAAGAGGGGTGAGACCTAGCTAGAGGAGGGGTGAGACCGACCTAGAGGAGGGGTGAGACCTAGCTAGAAGAGGGGTGAGACCTAGCTAGAGGAGGGGTGAGACCCCACTAGTGGAGGGGTGAGACCTAGCTAGAGGAGGGGTGAGACCTAGCTAGAGGAGGGGTGAGACCTAGCTAGAGGAGTGGTGAGACAGACCTAATGGAGGGGTGAGACCTAGCTAGAGGAGGGGTGAGACCTAGCTAGAGGAGGGGTGAGACCTAGCTAGAGGAGGGGTGAGACCTAGCTAGAGGAGGGGTGAGACCTAGCTAGAAGAGGGGTGAGACCTAGCTAGAGGAGGGGTGAGACCGACCTAGAGGAGGGGTGAGACCTAGCTAGAAGAGGGGTGAGACCTAGCTAGAGGAGGGGTGAGACCCCACTAGTGGAGGGGTGAGACCTAGCTAGAGGAGGGGTGAGACCTAGCTAGAGGAGGGGTGAGACCTAGCTAGAGGAGTGGTGAGACAGACCTAATGGATGGGTGAGACCTAGCTAGAGGAGGGGTGAGACCTAGCTAGAGGAGGGGTGAGACCTAGCTAGAGGAGGGGTGAGACCTAGCTAGAGGAGGGGTGAGACCTAGCTAGAGGAGGGGTGAGACCCCCCTAGTGGGGGGGTGAGGTTAGAGTGAGACCCCCTAGAGGGGGGGTGAGACCGGGTGAGACCCCCCTAGTTGGGGGGGTGAGGTTAGGGTGAGACGTACCCAGGATGACCTTCTGCTCGGCGCCCTTGCGGACGGGGCTCCCGTTGAAGGGCGGCCAGAGGTCCATGAGGTCGGAGGGCAGGGTGCCGAGCCGGTTGGACGACAGGTCCAGGTAGGTGAGGCCGGGCAGCAGGGGCACCGCCTCGGCCGGCAGGACCACCAGCCGGTTGTTGTGGAGGTCCAGGGTACGCAGACTAGGCATCTCCCTCAGGGCGAGCCAGGGGAACACCGAGATCTGGTTCCCGTCGAGGCGCAGCTCGTGGAGCAGCTTGAGGTTGTAGAAGGCCCCGGGGTCCAGGGCCGACACGGCGTTGTAGGTGATCCAGAGGTAGCGCAGGTCCGGCAGGTAGTAGAAGGCCTCGCTGGGGACGCGCCGCACGCCCGTCTTCTCCACGCGCAGCTTCACCGTGTCCACCGGAACGTTGATGGGGATGTCCGCCATGTCCGGGTCGTTGCACACCACCGAGCTGACGGGAGCATCAACATGCAGGGCGTTTAGCAGACGCTTTGATATCCAGAGCGACTTACAATAAGTACATTTGTCAGAAGAAAGAGAAGCAACAACATATCACTGTCGGTACAGTTAGGATGTTCATAGAACTCAAGTGCCAAGCACTAACCATCGCTAGGTCAACCCATTCCCCGTATACAACAGAGATAGCTAGGATAAGATGCTACACCAATACTAAGTACTATTTTTAAGTGTAAGAAAACACATGATCACCACAACAGACCACCATCAGACCTTATCTACAGCATGATCACCATCTACTGTAGACCTGATCTACAGTACGATAACCTTCTACTGTAGACCTGATCTACAGTATGATAACCTTCTACTGTAGACCTGATCTACAGTATGATCACCATCTACTGTAGACCTCATCTACAGTATGATCACCATCTGACCTTAACTAACTTATCTACTGTATGATCACCATCTACTGTAGACCTGATCTACAGTATGATAACCTTCTACTGTAGACCTGATCTACAGTACGATCACCATCTGACCTTAACTAACTTATCTACTGTATGATCACCATCTACTGTAGACCTGATCTACAGTATGATCCCCATCAGACCTTAACTACCTTATCTACAGCATGATAACCATCTCTAGGGCCACCAGACCCTATCTACAGTATGATCACAACTGGACATACTGCCAGCATGTCCCTGACACCATAGGGGGTCACTCCATGCCTAGCCATGTTTCAGAGGGAGGGACAATTGGCAGCAGCCAGAGCTCAGATGTGTTGGTGGCTACTATGATGTGATCTATCAAGACAAACATAAGATGGCCTGTTCACAAGGAACAGCTGACCAAATATAGACTTCTTGCTCTGAGTCAATCCAATCATCTCGGGGAGAGATCTATGACAGCTGGGCAGTCATACCCATGATGCACTGCTCCCTGGCCGGCGCAGTGCGGGTATTTATAGGTGTCGGTGCGCTGGTGATAATAAGGATTAATTTCACAATGGAAACAGTTCTGATCCGTAGTGTCCTCGCTTGTTATGTTTATTCAATTTATAATATAGGCTTTGTGTTTGTGCGTGTGTGTGTGTGTGTGTGTGTGTGTGTGTGTGTGTGTGTGTGTGTGTGTGTGTGTGTGTGTATTTGTATATGTGCGTAAGAGATACATTTGCATTACAAAATGATCTCAAAGACCGAAAATAAACGCCTCAAAGTCAAGGTAACAATAACACGAGTCGGGGTCCCCGTGTGTGTGGTTACCTGCTGACCGAGCCCCCGTCCCGGCTGTTGGGGGTGCAGGTGCACTGGGCCGGACAGAAGCAGCGCACCGCACCCAGGCAGCAGAGCGCCACCTGGGCGAGCACCGCCCACCGCATCCTCCGCCGGGTCAGGCCGCTCCGAGAACCCAACGCACGCTCCGCCGCATCCAGAGGGAACCGCACCGACACAATCCCGCGGAAAGGAGTTATTAAACTAGTAAAAAATGTGTTCAGATATCCTCGAGTGAGACATCCGGCCGACGCGTTCCCGGTTGTGCTCCCTGTTGACCTGATTAGAGGGGCGGGGCTTCCTCTTCACCTCCACCTCGAGGTAATCGGCTCAGCGGGAGATTTCACCCCCCTCCGTGAGGAATCCCGCTCTTCCAGTGACTTCCCTCCTCCTCCTAAACACCCCCAACCCACACTCATCTCCCCAGCTTCGGCTGTCCTTCAAATCTTTATTGATATTTTTTGTCGTCCCCCCGCCGTCACGTGAACCCTTCGTGTAGGTTTCAGCTAATCGGAATAATAATCAGACACTCAACACAAGGTCCTTTAGGTATAATTAAAGGGGGTTGATTTAAAAGGACGCAGCCACAGTGCCCTCTGCGGGCCACCACTGCTTACTGCACGCAGCGGGGTGGGATTTTCAGAACTACCAAACGTTGAAGTGGTCATGATATCTCTAGTAGTTGTAACGTGTGATAATTGACGTGCTCATATGGTATCGTTTGGTGAGTCCCCTTCTGCTGTTCCCGCTGGTCTAGGGTATAGTGTACAGATGGGGAATGGAAAACGTAACCTCCAGGGTCTTCAGTATTACCTGAACTATATTTTTACAGGATGTTTATTTTTTCATTTGAAGCAAAGATACTCTGAGCCAAACAGGACTAATAGTAATGGGTATTGTAGTAGGTATTCGTAATAATAATAGTGAATACTAGTAGTTAGTCAGTCTGACTGCTGAATGAACACATGAAGGAAGAATAAACAGAGCCAGTGTTATTAACAAGTTCACAAGTTCATTTTATTTACGCAAGCAGATTTGATCGTAGGTCGAACATGACCGATTGGCACATGGCAATACAAAAACGAGCATTCTGGGTGACGGTACAAAAAAACTACAACAGGAAGTGGCTGATCGCCTGGTTTCCATGGCTACGGAGTTAGCAAGACAGACGGGGAGAGGAGGTAACGAACTGAACGGACGACCGAAACACTACGTTTCTATTAGCTTATAGCATAATGCAGGACGAATGGGGGGTTAGCGCACGCAACAAGCTAGCCCGGCAAGACAGTCAGAAGAAGAGGTTTAGAAATAAAACAAGTGCTTAAAGTTCACAATATTAATTAATGCACGTCCATGCCACGAAGAACAGCTACACTCACAGTATTCACCTCACTGTACATCAGGGTCCGAACACCACAGCACTACACCGAGAGACGCGCGGGCCAGAAGTGCACCAGGCCTCAGGAAAACAAAGGAATCGTGTTGCCAGGCAACAAAGTAGCCGGCCATGTTGGCTCCATGGCGTCGGGGTGGTTGGCGTGGCGACCAGACCGTTTCACAGCTGTGGTACCGAGACTCCCGTCAGATCTACGACCTCGTTTCCTGGTGTGGCCTCTCGGTTCGGGTACAGTACAGCGATCAGTGGAAGCTGGATGGGTCGGAACAGAAACCCAACGAACGCTCCACTCACTCACAGTTCATCGCAACGGGACAGGTTCTCTAGCCTACTTATCAGAAAATAGATTTATCGACGTGGGCGAGGCTCACCTCTGATTGGACAGCGTTCCGTCTAGTGCGCGCGGGTGGGAGGGGGGGGGCGCACTAGATGGACTTCCTGTCATTCATTTGGTTTCTGTTCTGGTCGGCTCCCGGTTCACAAGCTTATAACGAGGCTCCTCCCCCCTCCCAGAGGCTCCTCCCCCTCTGTGGGCTGGAGGGATGTCAGACAGACAGATTGTGCTTCAATGTGCTTCAAACCTTAAAGACCCCTGACCCCCTTTCTGGAGATAAATAATGACAACATCAACACTAGCCCACGCGGTGTTTCACTGAACAACGAGCTGCACTCAACCAATCAGTGAGAACCGACTATATATCGTCATAGCAACCATGGGGAGGGTAGGGTCATGTGACCACAGAGCAGCCAGACACGCCCCTCCACCGCACAGAGAGAGAGACGGAAGGAGAAAGGTAGGGAGAGAAAGAGACAGAGACAGGTAGAGAGACAGGTAGGGAGAGAGAGACAAAGAGAAAGTTAGAGAGACAGGTAGAGAGGTGGATAGGTATAGGAAAGACAGGTGGAGGCATACCGGTGGAGGTGTAGTGCAGCTGGTGGGGTGGAGCTGACTCAGGGTCTATGTTCTTGGGCTGAGGGTGGGGGTTTAGGTGTAGGGGCTGGAGGGTGGAGCTGAGGGTGGGGTCTAGGTGTAGGGGCTGGAGGGTGGAGCTGAGGGTGGGGTCTAGGTGTAGGCATTGAGGGTGGGGGTCTAGGTGTAGGGGCTGGAGGGTGGAGCTGAGGGTGGGGTCTAGGTGTAGGCATTGAGGGTGGGGGTCTAGGTGTAGGGGCTGGAGGGTGGAGCTGAGGGTGGGGTCTAGGTGTAGGCATTGAGGGTGGGGGTCTAGGTGTAGGGGCTGGAGGGTGGAGCTGAGGGTGGGGTCTAGGTGTAGGCATTGAGGGTGGGGGTCTAGGTGTAGGGGCTGGAGGGTGGAGCTGAGGGTGGGGTCTAGGTGTAGGCATTGAGGGTGGGGGTCTAGGTGTAGGGGCTGGAGGGTGGAGCTGAGGGTGGGGTCTAGGTGTAGGCGTTGAGGCGCTCCTTTGAGCGGGTGGAGTGGATGTCGTGGAGCTCCTGCTCCTCCTTGTTCTTGATGTCTTCGTACTTCTGCAGGCGGCACGCGTCCTTCACATACGCCCAGTTAGCCGACAGCACCATGAGGTAGTGGATCTGGAGAGGAGCGCCCGGTCAGTACGGTTCAATACTGTTCACCAGACGGTTCAATACTGTTCACTGGAGAACATGTTCAATACTGTTCACCAGACGGTTCAATACTGTTCACTGGAGAACATGTTCAATACTGTTCACTAGACGGTTCAATACTGTTCACTAGACGGTTCAATACTGTTCACTGGAGAACATGTTCAATACTGTTCACTAGACGGTTCAATACTGTTCACTAGACGGTTCAATACTGTTCACTGGAGAACGGGTTCAATACTGTTCACTGGAGAACGGGTTCAATACTGTTCACTGGAGAACATGTTCAATACTGTTCACTAGACGGTTCAATACTGTTCACTGGAGAACATGTTCAATACTGTTCACTAGACGGTTCAATACTGTTCACTGGAGAACATGTTCAATACTGTTCACTAGACGGTTCAATACTGTTCACTGGAGAACATGTTCAATACTGTTCACTAGACGGTTCAATACTGTTCACCAGACGGTTCAATACTGTTCACTGGAGAATAGTTCAATACTGTTCACTCGACGGTTCAATACTGTTCACCAGACGGTTCAATACTGTTCACTGGTGAACAGGTTCAATACTGTTCACTAGACGGTTCAATACTGTTCACCAGACGGTTCAATACTGTTCACTGGTGAACAGGTTCAATACTGTTCACTAGACGGTTCAATACTGTTCACTGGAGAACGGGTTCAATACTGTTCACTAGACGGTTCAATACTGTTCACTGGCGAACAGGTTCAATACCGTTCACTGGAGAACATGTTCAATACTGTTCACTAGACGGTTCAATACTGTTCACTGGAGAACATGTTCAATACTGTTCACTAGACGGTTCAATACTGTTCACTGGAGAACATGTTCAATACTGTTCACTAGACGGTTCAATACTGTTCACTGGTGAACAGGTTCAATACCGTTCACTGGAGAACGGGTTCAATACTGTTCACTAGACAGTTCAATACTGTTCACTAGACTGTTCAATACTGTTCACTGGTGAACAGGTTCAATACCGTTCACTGGAGAACATGTTCAATACTGTTCACTGGAGAAAAGGTTCAATACTGTTCACTGGAGAACGGGTTCAATACTGTTCACTGAAGAAAAGGTTCAATACTGTTCACTGGAGAACAGGTTCAATACTGCTCACTGGAGAAAAGGTTCCATACTGTTCACTGGAGAACGGGTTCAATACTGTTCACTGGAGAACGGGTTCAATACTGTTCACTGGAGAAAAGGTTCAATACTGTTCACTGGAGAACGGGTTCAATATTGTTCACTGGAGAACGGGTTCAATACTGTTCACTGGAGAACGGGTTCAATACTGTTCACTGGAGAACGGGTTCAATACTGTTCACTGGAGAACGGGTTCAATACTGTTCAATGGAGAGTGGGTTCAAGGTTCAATACTGTTTAGACACCAGGTTCAATACTGTTCACTAGAAGGTTCAAAACTGTTCACTGGAGAACAAGTTCAATACTGTTGACTAGACCACAGGTTCAATATTGTTCACTAGAAGGTTCAATACCGTTCACTAGACCACAGGTTGAGTACTGTCCACTAGACCGGTTCAATACTGTTCCCTAGACAGAATAGTGTTGGCCAGTATGTTTTTAGTGTAGTTTTAGCTGTTATTAGTCTCAGTGTCCAGCAGGGGGCAGCATTGTACCGCGTGATGCAGTTTCCATAGCAGCGGGCACCGTGTGGATGGGATGTATATTCAGAGCACGACCACGCCTTAAAACCATCTGGCTCCCTAACAGCAGACCTCAGAGTTCAGCCAACACAGTGTTAAGTCTGTCTGTCTGTCTGTCTGTCTGTCTGTCTGTCTGTCTGTCTGTCTGTCATCACCACTGCCTGCCTATCTGTCTGTCTTTCTGTCTGTCTGTCTGTCTGTCTGTCTGTCTGTCTGTCTGTCTGTCTGCCTGTCTGTCTGTCTGTCTGTCTGTCTGTCTGTCTGTCTGTCTGTCTGCCAGTCTGTCTGCCTGTCTGTCTGTCTAACTTTATGTCTGCCTGTCTGTCTGCCTGTCTGTCTGTCTGTCTTTCTGTCTCTTCGTTTGTCTCTCTGTCTGTTTGTCTGTCTGTCTGCCTGTCTGCCTGCCTGTCTATCTGTCTGTTATGCTCTCCATCATCCTAAACCTTGCTCGCTCTTTCTCAGAAAATGTCTCCCTGTGTTTTTCTACCGATGCAGCCAGCAGCCATTCTTCTCCCTGTTTCCATGACAACGCTACGGAATGAAGGGGGGGGGGGGGGTACTGCACCAAAATGTCTTCCCTTGGATCCTGATGAGGTCGACGCCCAGAATCCTCTTGACTAACTAAACTCTACCTCTACTAGTTATCATAAAATAACTCTACCTCCACTAGTCATCAAAACTGACCTCAACTAGTTATCATAAACTATCTACCTTCACTAGGTTATCAGGGCAATCTCACCATTGTGTGTGGTGGTTAGCGTGTAGTGCGCAATGTGTAGTGTTTAGTAGTTAGTGTTTAGTGGTTAGTGTAAAGTGTGTAGTGTTTAGTAGTTAGCGTGCAGTGTGTAGTATGTAGTGGTTAGTGTGCGGTGTGTAGTGGTTAGTGTGTAGTGTTGCGTAGTGACTCTTGCTTGTGTGTGCGGGTTTATGTGTTACCATAGCGATGACAGCAGCTCCCGCCCCCGCCAGGGCGCAGATGAAGAGGTGAAAGGTCATGTCCAGCTGGAGGAAACACAACGTTAGCTACACCACTAGTACACAACACAACACAACGTTAGCTACACCGCTAGTCCACAACACAACACAACGTTAGCTACACCGCTAGTCCACAACACAACGCAATACAACACAACGTTAGCTACACCGCTAGTCCACAACACAACACAACGTTAGCTACACCGCTAGTCCACAACACAACGCAATACAACACAACGTTAGCTACACCGCTAGTCCACAACACAACACAACGTTAGCTACACTGCTAGTCCACAACACAACACAACGTTAGCTACATTGCTAGTCCACAACACAACACAACGTTAGCTACACTGCTAGTTCACAACACAACACAACGTTAGCTACACCGCTAGTCCACAACACAACACAACGTTAGCTACACCGCTAGTCCACAGCACAACACAACACAATGTTAGCTACACCGCTAGTCCACAACACAACTCAACGTTAGCTACACTGCTCATCCACAACACAACGTTACGCTGCTCCACAACACAACACAACATTAGCTACACTGCCAGTTCACAACACAACGTTAGCTACACTGCTCGTCCACAACACAACACAACGTTACGCTGCTCCACAACACAACACAACAAAACTTTAGCTACAATGCTTGTCCACAACACAACACAACGTTAGCTACACTGCTCATCCACAACACAACACAACGTTAGCTACACTGCTCGTCCACAACACAACGTTACGCTGCTCCACAACACAACACAACGTTAGCTACACTGCTCGTCCACAACACAGCACAACGTTAGCTACACTGCTAGTCCACAACACAACACAACACAACGTTAGCTACACTGCTCGTCCACAAAACAACGTTACGCTGCTCCACAACACAACACAACGTTAGCTACACTGCTCGTCCACAACACAACAATACGTTACGCTGCTCCACAACACACGAGGTCTCACCTCGTTGGATTCACACATCTTGAGGAACTTGTCCGATCCAGAGCAGACCGTCCGGGCGTCAGAGATCGGGACCATACCTGGAGAGACAGACAGGGAGTCAGACAGACAGAGAGACAGAGAGTCACATACACAGACAGACAGAGAGGCAGAGAGTCACACAGACAGACAGACAGAGAGTCAGAGAGACAGAGAGTCACACGGACAGACAGGGAGTTAGACAGACAGAGAGACAGAGAGCCACAGACAGACAGACAGACAGACAGACAGAGAGGCAGAGAGTTACACAGACAGACAGACAGACAGAGAGTCAGAGAGACAGAGAGACAGAGAGTCACATACACAGACAGACAGACAAAGAGGCAGAGAGTCACACAGACAGACAGACAGAGTCAGAGAGACAGAGAGTCACACAGACAGACAGACAGACAGGAGTCAGACAGAGAGACAGACAGAGAGTCAGACAGAAAGAGAGACAGAGTCACACAGACAGACAGACAGAGAGTCAGACAGACAGGAGTCAGACAGACAGACAGTGTGTCAGACAGACAGAAGTCAGACAGAGAGTCAGACAGACAGAGAGACAGACAGACAGACAGAGAGTCAGACAAACATAGAGTCAGAGGGTCAGACAGACAGAGAGACAGACAGACAGAGATAGAGGGTCAGACAGAAAGACAGAGTCAGACAGACAGAGAGTCAAAGAGTCAGACAGACAGACAGACAGAGTCAGACAGACAGACAGTCAGAGAGTCAGACAGACAGAGAGTCAGACAGACAGAGAGACAGACAGAGAGTCAGAGAGACAGCGAGTCAGACAGACAGACAGACAGACAGAGTCAAACAGAGAGACAGACAGAGTCAGAAAGACAGAGATTCAGACAGACAAAGAGTCAGACAGACAGAGAGACGGAGGGTCCGACAGAGAGTCAGACAGACAGACAGACAGACAGACAGAGTCAGACAGACAGCGAGTTCAACAGACAGGAGGTCAGACAGACAGGAGGTCAGACAGACAGGTGGTCAGACAGACAGGAGGTCAGACAGACAGGACATCAAACAGACAGGTGGTCCGACAGACAGGAGTCAGAAAGACAGACAGAGAGACAGAGAGTCAGACAGACAGGTCGTACCGTACTGCCGGGGGTCCAGGCAGAGGGAGGTACCCTCCAGCACGGTGGTGTTCTGGCAGATGTTCCAGATGTTGAAGAACATGAAGACGGGGAGCGCGGTGAAGGCGGTGACGCCGAGCCAGGCCAGCATGAAGACGTACGTCAGCAGGATGAACTTCAACACAGAGACACCCATCATATAGATAGCAGGATGAACTGCAGCACACAGAGAAACCCATCATATGGGGAAACACTGGGTACACTGGATTGGTCACGGCCAAAGGGGGGGGGGTTATAATCAGTCAACAGCTTCAAATCAACAGGATCCAATCCAACTTTAATAGAACGGTAGACAAAGTCAATAAAACAAGAATGACATTATACCTGAAAGACACCCCCCCCAGAAATGTAGACACACCTCCCAGACATGTAGACACACCCCCATACATATAGACACACCTCCCAGGGATATAGACACACCTTCCAGACATATAGACACACCCCAAGACAGTGTGTGTGTGTGTGTTTGTGTGTGTGTGTTTGTGTCCGCAAAAGACTCAAAACTCACCTGTTCAGAGTTCACCTCAACTCTGCATAGAAACCAATGCACAGCCACCATT
>NC_136943.1:3299502-3337002 GCF_949987615.1 Pollachius pollachius
TAGAGGACATCGTCTTTAGGTCCTCAGTAGAGGAGCTAGAGGACATCGTCTTTAGGTCCTCAGTAGAGGAGCTAGAGGACATCGTCTATAGGTCCTCCCTAGAGGAGCGAGGGAGGACATCGTCTATAGGTCCTCACTAGAGGAGCTAGAGGACATCGTCTATAGGTCCTCAGTAGAGGAGCTAGAGGACATCGTCTATAGGTCCTCCCTAGAGGAACTAGAGGACATCGTCTATAGGTCCTCAGTAGGTCATCCTGGTGAGGACATCCTCTATAAGTTCTTCTGTGCAGAATCTTTGCGGCTCTGCTGCAAAGCTGTAGGTTATTTCTGTCCGAGTTCATGGAACCTCTAGTCCAGTATGATCATCTAGTCCAGTATGATCATCTAGTCCAGTATGAACCTCTAGTCCAGTATGAACATCTAGTCCAGTATGATCATCTAGTCCAGTATGATCATCTAGTCCAGTATGAACCTCTAGTCCAGTATGATCATCTAGTCCAGTATGAACCTCTAGTCCAGTATGAACCTCTAGTTCAGTATGACCATCTAGTCCAGTATGGACCATGTAGTTCTGTCCTGTCAAGCAGGACAGTGGCTGATCTGATACCCCAGCCTCATCACAGAGTGTCCTCTTACACACATCAAGAGGTGTGGGGGTGTGATGAAGATCTGCTCTGCCTTCAACTTTCATCTCCCTCTGTCTGTCTCTCTGTCTCTCTGTCTCTGTCTGTCTCTCTGTCACTGTCTCTGTCTCTCTGTCTCTGTCACTCTCTCTCTCTCTCTCTCTCTCTCTCTCTCTCTCTCTCTCTCTCTCTCTCTCCTCTCTCTCTCTCTCTCTCTCTCTCTCTCTCTCTCTCATCAACAGATAGATTGGTCCAGACTAAAGCAAGGACTCTACAGGTTGGATTTATCGATAACTGTTAACACAGGGAGAATGAGAGACAGACAGAGAGAGAGAGAGAGAGAGAGAGAGAGAGAGAGAGAGACAGAGAGCGAGAGCGAGAGAGAGAGAGAGATGCATCTATCATGGGGGTCTAGAACCCACAAGATGAGGTTCTCGACCCTCATCTTGTGGGTTCTAGACCCTCTGAAAGGCGTAGACAAAGGAATTAGCATCTGCAGCTGTTGCTCTTATTCGGGGTGCAGAGCTAACCGTGGCGACTGCACACCCTAGACCCTCCAGACCCCAGACCCCCAGACCCGTCCCGGTCTCTCTTACCTTTCTGGGTCTGCCCCTCGTCCTGGTCTTCCTCCATCCTGTCTCGGTCTAAGCCCCGGAGGTTGTCGGTTCAACGCTAAGTCTGCTCTCTGGATGAACAATAGTCCACAAAGCGGTCCTCCTCTAGGTCCTCCTTTCAGTCCTCCTTCTCTCCTTCTCTCGCCTTCGCTCACTTTCTCTCTCTGTCTCTCTCTCTCTCTCTCTCTCTGCTCCTGCTCTCTCCTTCTCTCTCTCTGGCTGTCGGATAGGATGTCTGTCAGCAGGCGAGCGGGTACCGCGCCTTCATTCACACAGAGAGAGAGAGAGAGAGAGAGAGAGAGAGAGAGAGAGAGAGAGAGAGAGAGGGGGGGGGTCTGAGGGTGCTCAATAGGGTGGAGTCTGTGTATGTGTCCGTGTGTGTGTGTGTGTGTGTGTGTGTGTGTGGGTGTGTGTTTGTTAGTATGTGTGATAATGAATGAATAATGAATAAATCTATTGATAGAAAAAAAAGAATGAAACGAAGTAGGGTGGAATCCCCTCCCCCGACCAACAAACAGACAGAAAGACAGACAGACAGCCAGACAGACAGATGAGCCTCCAACACCCAGAATGCAACACTGAGCCTAGCCCAGGTCAGGTGGTCTCTGGGTGATGTAGGAAAGTAAGAGAAAGATACAAGGTTAAGGGAGTGAAGTAAAACCCTCACCTACTGTCCAGTAGGATGCTGCATATCTCCATTCAGGAGGTAGAAGCCGAGTTAGAACCATCTTAAACTAACAGTATAGTTAAGGCCAGGCCTACTACTGTGATAATGTAAAGTCTTAATTGCATGTAGCACTAATCATGTAACAAAGTATAGCTTTAATAACCAGTCCCTCCAGAAAAACGCGATTATGTGATCGCATAATTCAACGCATAATCAGCCGAAGTTCGCATATTCATGCGGGGGCCGCATTTTTTCAAATATGCCGCACTTTCACCGCATAAATTGCAGATTTCCGCGCAAAATATGTGGGGCTTGCAAAACTTCATAATCCCCGCATTTTCGTCGCAAAAAAGTCACATATATCTTAGCAGAAAGTTGAAAAATGTTGCGTTTACTTCACACAAGAGCAGCCATTTCCCCCTGTTGCCATGGGAACGTTATGAAGTGACGTAATTACGCGACGTGAACGTCATCGAAAAGCTACATTTTTCGCAAGTTCCCGAAATTTTTGCAAGTTCCTGCAATTTCATCGCATAAATATGCCGCATATTTCATCGCATTTTTTAAGAAAACGTGCCGCATAATCAAGGATTTTTGGCCGCAACAATCACAAAAAAACGCCGCATTTTTCTGGAGGGACTGAATAACTATCAACCCTACTAACTAGTCGGCCTACCAGTGTAATAAAGAATTGTATTAATAACTAGCTGGCTTACCAGTGTAATTAAGTCTATAATTAATAACTAGCCGGCCTACCAGTGTGATAAAGTTAGTAGAGTAGTTCCTCATTGCAATAGTGGTAGTAGTAGTTCATCATTGCAATGAGGAACTACTACTACTACTACTAACTAACTACTACTACCCTAACGACCACTAATACGATAACCATGGTTATCGTATTAGTGGTCGTTAGCGCTCTTCATAATAAGCCGGCTGCACCGGATGACCGCGGTGGCGAACACAGTCAGTAGTCACTGTTTGTACACACACCTCTCTCCGTGATGCGCTGGCTCGTTGCCATGGTTACCGACACCCCAAGTCAGACAGAGCGACAGACGGTCCACCCAACGCCCCGAACCCACCCGGGTCACCCGTCTCGGGTCCTAGGCAGAGAGGCCCTGGACGTTCACCATCACAGCATGCGTCTCCCGTAGCAACCACTCCTCAGAAAGAGTCGGTCGTCATGGAGACGAATGAGTCACCACACAGAACACTACATCACACCTCACTCCACAATGCTGGAATAACATCACACCTAACGTTGATGTTAGCAAATAACCCAACAGTATTCTATCACTTAGATTAATTAATCATTGCCTTTACATAAATGTCATTAACACATCACCTAACATTACTAACATTTATACCTTAACATAACATTATATTAAACAAACAACCTGCATTACTCCAATTACCTTAACATTACTAATAATAGTCGAAAATAACCTTAACATCATTCACAGTAAATAACTAACCCAACATTACCCTAAGATAATTTAGGACCCTGCGTTGTTCTAGACCCTGTGTTGTTCCAGGCCCTGTGTTGTGTTCCAGGCCCTGCGTTGTGTTCCAGGCCCTGCGTTGTGTTCCAGACCCTGTGTTGTGTTCCTGTTCCAGGCCCTGCGTTGTGTTCCAGGCCCTGCGTTGTGTTCCAGACCCTGTGTTGTGTTCCAGACCCTGCGTTGTGTTCTAGACCCTGCGTTGTGTTCCAGGCCCTGCGTTGTGTTCCAGGCCCTGCGTTGTGTTCAAGGCCCTGCGTTGTGTTCTAGACCCTGCGTTGTTCCAGACCCTGCGTTGTGTTCCAGACCCTGCAATGTGTTCCAGACCCTGCGTTGTTCCAGACCCTGCGTTGTGTTCCAGACCCTGCGTTGTGTTCCAGACCCTGCGTTGTTCCAGGCCCTGCGTTGTGTTCCAGGCCCTGTGTTGTGTTCCAGGCCCTGCGTTGTGTTCCAGACCCTGCGTTGTTCCAGACCCTGCGTTGTGTTCCAGACCCTGCGTTGTGTTCCAGGCCCTGCGTTGTGTTCCAGGCCCTGCGTTGTGTTCCAGACCCTGCATTGTGTTCCAGGCCCTGCGTTGTGTTCCAGACCCTGCTTTGTTCCAGACCCTGCGTTGTGCTTCAGACCCTGCGTTGTTCCAGACCCTGCGTTGTGTTCCAGGCCCTGCGTTGTTCCAGGCCCTGCGTTGTGTTCCAGGCCCTGCGTCAGGTTCTAGACCTTATTCGGCTCAAAATACATGCTCTGAATTTAGAGCCACTTTGATTAAAATTGTGGCCAGTGCAAAAACATCAGTAAAATACCTGGGATGCATCCTTGAAAACAACGTGGATGGCAGTAATATGGCCAATAAAGTTCTGAGTAAACTCACCGGGCTCACAAAGGACAGGAAATTCCAAAGTTTTAGATAGGTCAACAATGATCATTTTAGCCAACTCCTTAATTTTAAATAATTTTGCCTATATAGGGGCAGTTCAGTGGAACAAGTTTGATAGGGAAATTAAAGTAATATCCAGTCTGAACTCTTTTGAAAAGAGAATCAAGGCCTGGTTACTAGAGACGGTAGCTGAATAGAGCAGGGGGCCAGCTACTGTCTTTTATTTTTATTTAAGAAAATGTGATTGTCATACACTCTGTGAGTGTCTTGTCGTGGCTTGACTTGTCTTGTTTTTTGTGAGGACCAATGGAAATAAGTCCTGGACTTTATTGCGTTTTCTATCCTCAATTGTGTTTTTGATGTCTTTTAATGTGTGTAAGACATTTTCTGATACATTAGATAAAGCAAATCAAATTAAAAAAAAACCCTGCGTTGGGTTCCAGACTCTACAAGGAAAACACCGACTACAGTGACACTCTGTGGTCAGCCCGGGTATTACCTCAATAGAAAGGCAGCGCCTACTCGACAGCGATTCCCTGTGGTCAATAGCAAGGCAGGGCCTCTACTCTCTACAGCAATCATCCATTCACTCATATTAAGTGTCAGTTCAAGATAACACACATCCGTTTAATCACTAAGATTCATAAATTCAAAGAAAATACGGGTTAAATAATTATCATCCTCCCAATAGAAAATACAACGTGACCAGCATTCTCTCAATGAACCGTTAATCCTCTTTGGATTACACTATCTACCCTAATGCTATTAGTGATTAAATACCCAACTCTGTTAGTTCATATCATATTTATTAATTAAGAACATTTTTGTTCAGGGCTAAACATAAGTTATATACACGTTTGTAATCCTATAATATATCATATACAGAAGACCATGTTGAACTGGACTCGACGTCATCGGTGGAGCAGGTAGCGCGTGAGCGGGGCGGGGAGGGGGAGGAGCGGCAGGAGGTGGAGCCTGGAGTGGCCGACGCTGCAGCGGACGACCTGACGACACTTCCGGCTCAGGGAGGTAGGGGTCGCTGTTGGGCAGAGACACCTTATCATCATATAGACACTGATCACATATAATGATATCTGATCACACCTTCTATAGCAACATATACACATATGTATATAATGTATATATGGGGTTCGTACCCTCACGCAGTAGTGTTAACTAGTGGGGTTAGTACCCTTACCTAGTGGGGTTAACCAGTGGGGTTAGTACCCTAACCTAGTGGGGTTAACCAGTACGGTTAGTACCCTAACCTAGTTGGGTGAACTCGTGCGGTTAGTACCCTAACTTAGTGAAGTTAACTAGTGGGATTAGTACCCTAATTTAGTGAAGTTAACTAGTGGGATTAGTACCCTAACCTAGTGGGGTCATCAGTACGGTTAGTACCCTAACCTAGTTGGGTGAACTCGTGCGGTTAGTACCCTAACTTAGTGAAGTTAACTAGTGGGACTAGTACCCTAACCTAGTTGAGTGAACTATTGCGGTTAGTACCCTATTTTAGTAAGGTTAACTATTGGGGTTAGTACCCTAGCCTAGTAGGGTTTACTAGTGGGTTAATACCCTAACCTTCCGTACCCTCGTGGGCCAGCAGGAGGGTCTCGGTGGAGCCTCCAGGGGGCGCCAGCTCCACCGCTCTCTGGTGCTCTGCGTTGAAGGCCTGGACGTCGGCGTCAAACTCCAGCAGCAGCCTGGTGATGGGGGCGTGGCCTGCCTTGGCCGCAGCGTGGAGAGGGGAGTCCAGGCCCCTCCCCCTCTGGACGTCAGCACCTGGGGGGAAACAGGTCCCGGTCTGCTCGGTCTCTCAGAAGAGACAACCTGACAGGGGAAGCCTCAAGGCGAGCCATGCTAGGTGGGACGCCCGTACGCTACAGCTAGGTTCATGCTAGGTAGGCTAACTCTATGCAGGCTAACTCTAGGTAGGCTAACTGTCGGTAGGTTCACGCTAGGTAGGCTAACTCTTGGTAGGCTAATTCCCGGTAGGTTCAAGCTAGGTAGGCTAACTCCAGGTATGCTTACTCTAGGTAGGCTAACGCTAGGTAGGCTTACTCTCGGTAGGTTCACGCTAGGTAGGCTAACCCTTTGGTAGGTTCATGCTAGGTACGTAAGGGCAAATACCTTCCTAGCGTCACGGATCCTTCCGTGGTCCTGTTGAGACGGACGACCACAGAGTTCTGCTGTTGCGTGTTTTGTGTGGTTCTTGACGTGTGTTCTCAGCTCTCAGCCGGACTCACCGTCTCTGAGGAGCTGTTGGACACAGAGCAGCTCCTGGCTGAGGCAGGCCAAGTAGAGGGCGGTTCCCTGGTCGGGGAGGACCTGGTCCACGTCAGCCCCCCAGGTCAGCAGGACCTCCACACAGCCGGCGTGACCTGGAACACACAGGAACCTTCTAGAACCGTCTAGAACATCTAACGTCACCTGGAACCCATCAGAAAATCTAAACCTCCACTCTGACCTGGAACCCATCACTTTTAGAGATGACCTCTGACCTGGTGGTACTATTTACCCTTAGGCATCACGAAGCAGACCCTAACAGGAGGTTGTTCAGAAGCACTTCATTAAGCCTGAACATGGTGTTTGAATCAAGAACCCTTCGTCTGGGAGTCCACCAGCCTGCCACCAGACCGCCCCACCCCCCTCGCCCCCCCGGTACCTCTGCTGGAGGCCTCGTGGAGTGGGGAGGGAAGGTGCAGTGGTCCGCCGGGCCGGGCCCCCAGCTGCAGCAGGACCTCTGCACACGGCACACTGCCCACCGCACAGGCATAGAACAGGGGGGTGCTCCCCTCCAAAGTCCGGCTGTTCACCTGGGGGAGGCACCAGCAGTTTGATATGCTACATGACGGCTGCATGCGCTACATGACCTATATCCTGGCATGCTACAAGATGGCTGCATGCGCTACATGCTACGTGACCTTGAGCTTTAATGCCACATGAAACGCAGGTTTGTATGCTACATAATTCGTTTTTTATGGTACGCAAGCTATAGCCTTATATGCTAGGTAACCTATAGCAGTGTTGTGCCTTACGTTAGCGCCAGCGTCGAGTAGCGCTCTAGCGCATGCTCCGTGACCCGCCAGGCAGGCCTCATGGAGCGGGGTCGTCTGGTGGATGGTGAGGGCGTCGACCTCGTGACCCTGGAGGACAACAACACAGGGTGCATTGTGGGAAATACAGAACCAGACTAGGGCGGCACTGACCTGTAACAGGAGGGTCTCTAGGACCAGGAGGTACTGACCTGGGACAGGAGGGTCTCTAGGACCAGGAGGTACTGACCTGGGACAGGAGGGCCTCTAGGACCAGGAGGCACTGACCTGTAACAGGAGGGTCTCTAGGACCAGGAGGTACTGACCTGTAACAGGAGGGCCTCTAGGACCAGGAGGTACTGACCTGGGACAGGAGGGTCTCTAGGACCAGGAGGTACTGACCTTTAACAGGAGAGTCTCTAGGACCAGGAGGTACTGACCTGTAACAGGAGGGCCTCTAGGACCAGGAGGTACTGACCTGGGACAGGAGGGTCTCTAGGACCAGGAGGCACTGACCTGTAACAGGAGGGCCTCTAGGACCAGGAGGTACTGACCTGTACCAGGAGGGTCTCTAGGACCAGGAGGTACTGACCTGGGACAGGAGGGTCTCTAGGACCAGGAGGTACTGACCTGGGACAGGAGGGTCTCTAGGACCAGGAGGTACTGACCTGGGACAGGAGGGCCTCTAGGACCAGGAGGTACTGACCTGGGACAGGAGGGCCTCTAGGACCAGGAGGCACTGACCTGTAACAGGAGGGCCTCTAGGACCAGGAGGTACTGACCTGTAACAGGAGGGTCTCTAGGACCAGGAGGTACTGACCTGGGACAGGAGGGTCTCTAGGACCAGGAGGTAGTGACCTGGGACAGGAGGGTCTCTAGGACCAGGAGGTACTGACCTGGGACAGGAGGGTCTCTAGGACCAGGAGGTACTGACCTTTAGCAGGAGAGTCTCTAGGACCAGGAGGTACTGACCTGTAACAGGAGGGCCTCTAGGACCAGGAGGTACTGACCTGGGACAGGAGGGTCTCTAGGACCAGGAGGCACTGACCTGTAACAGGAGGGCCTCTAGGACCAGGAGGTACTGACCTGTACCAGGAGGGTCTCTAGGACCAGGAGGTACTGACCTGTAACAGGAGGGTCTCTAGGACCAGGAGGTACTGACCTGGGACAGGAGGGTCTCTAGGACCAGGAGGCACTGACCTGTAACAGGAGGGCCTCTAGGACCAGGGGGTACTGACCTGTAACAGGAGGGTCTCTAGGACCAGGGGGTACTGACCTGTAACAGGAGGGCCTCTAGGACCAGGAGGTACTGACCTGTAACAGGAGGGTCTCTAGGACCAGGAGGTACTGACCTGGGACAGGAGGGTCTCTAGGACCAGGAGGTACTGACCTGGGACAGGAGGGTCTCTAGGACCAGGAGGCACTGACCTGTAACAGGAGGGCGTCTAGGACCAGGAGGTACTGACCTGTACCAGGAGGGTCTCTAGGACCAGGAGGTACTGACCTGTAACAGGAGGGTCTCTAGGACCAGGAGGCACTGGCCTGTAACAGGAGGGCCTCTAGGACCAAGAGGTACTGACCTGTAACAGGAGGGCCTCTAGGACCAGGAGGTACTGACCTGTAACAGGAGGGCCTCTAGGACCAGGAGGTACTGACCTGGGACAGGAGGGTCTCTAGGACCAGGAGGTACTGACCTGTAACAGGAGGGCCTCTAGGACCAGGAGGTACTGACCTGTAACAGGTGGGTCTCTAGGACCAGGAGGCACTGACCTGTAACAGGAGGGCCTCTAGGACCAGGAGGCACTGACCTGTAACAGGAGGGCCTCTAGGACCAGGAGGCACTGACCTGTAACAGGAGGGCCTCTAGGACCAGGAGGTACTGACCTGTAACAGGAGGGTCTTTAGAACCCCGAGGCGACCCTGAGAGGCTGCGTCGTGCAGAGGAGACCGATCGTCCCACGTATCTGAATAGAAAGAAAGCTTCAATAATACTGGCACCATCATCTACGTCACCCTCATCATCATCATCACCATCATTCTTGTCCTCATCATGAAGTTATACTTCATTGATTCCTGGATTAAGAAGCATTAGCCATGTATAATGAATGATATGTACCTTGAGTCCCCGCCTCTGAATGAGATGGGTTCCCTTGGTAACCATCTGGTCTGTGAGGTCTTTGGACTGGACCTGGGACTAGGGTGGTGAACTAGACTGAACCCAGGGTCTTTACTGGGGGTCCCACCATCGGGGACTCCAGGGTAGAGGGGTGAAGTACGGTGGGGGTACCAGGACTGTAAATACCCCCCAGGGTCTCAGTCTGCTGGTCTCACTGGGGTACCAGGACTGTAAATACCCCCCAGGGTCTCAGTCTGCTGGTCTCACTGGGGTACCAGGACTGTAAATACCCCCCAGGGTCTCAGTCTGCTGGTCTCACTGGGGTACCAGGACTGTAAATACCCCCCAGGGTCTCAGTCTGCTGGTCTCACTGGGGTACCAGCACTATAAATACCCCCCAGGGTCTCAGTCTGCTGGTCTGACTGGGGTACCAGGACTGTAAATACCCCCCAGGGTCTCAGTCTGCTGGTCTGACTGGGGTACCAGGACTGTAAATACCCCCCAGGGTCTCAGTCTGCTGGTCTCACTGGGGTACCAGGACTGTAAATACCCTCCAGGGTCTCAGTCTGCTGGTCTCACTGGGGTACCAGGACTGTAAATACCCCCCAGGGTCTCAGTCTGCTGGTCTCACTGGGGTACCAGGACTATAAATACCCCCCAGGGTCTGCTGGTCTGAAGGTCACTGGTTCACATGGAGCCGGTGTCTAATAATACCTCAATAACACCAGGACTCATTGTAGACCGGAGGACACAAGTCCCAGGGAGTACTCACTGGGTGTAATGTAGCAATACTGAAGTACTCTATTTGTATTTTAATAGTAATATGTGGGAGCTTTATGTGCGTATTGTAGCAGTACTGTAGTACTCTATGTGTAGTAGTACTAACTCACTGGAACAGTTCTTCTCGTAGTACTGGGCTGATAAACTGGATGCCTCCTATGTGTTTTAGTAGTACTCTGTTTGTATTGAAGTACTATGTGAGTACTCACTGGAGGGTGCGGGTCAGTTCTTCTCGTAGTAAATGGGCTGATATCCTGGAGGCCTTCTATGTGTTGTAGTAGTACTCTGTGTGTTTTGTAGTACTAGTACTCACTGTTACAGTTCCTCTCATAGTACTGGGCTGAGATCCTGGCTATTTGTTGTAGCAGTACTCTGCATGTATTGTAGTACTAGTACTCAATGTAACAGTTCTTCTCGTAGTACTGGGCTGAGATCCTGGCTATTTCTTGTAGTAGTACTCTGTGTTTTTATTGTAGTACTAGTACTCACTGTAACAGTTCTTGTCATAATACTGGGCTGAGATCCTGGCTATTTGTTGTAGTAGTACTCTGTGCGTATTGTTGTACTATTACTCACTGTAACAGTTCTTCTCGTAGTACTGGGCTGAGATCCGGGCGGCCTCCTCGCGGTTGCCCCTGATGATGTAGAAGTAGGTGAGCAGGTTCAGGGAGATCTTGATGAAGAGCTTGAAGCAGAACAGAGCCAGGATGCTGAGGTAGACGTTGGAGACCCTGGCCACGAACCGCTCACGCCCCTCGAGGCGGGGGTCCACCATCGCTGGACCGGAGGACCTGCTACTGGAGACCAGCTCAGGTCCTGGTCCAGTCGGGAGACCAGCTCAGGTCCTGGTCCAGTCAGGAGACCAGCTCAGGTCCTGGTCCAGTCGGGAGATCAGCTCAGGTCCTGGTCCAGGTTCTGGAGACCAGCTCAGGTCCTGGTCGTGTCGGGAGACCAGCTCAGGTCCTGGTCCAGGTTCTGGAGACCAGTTCAGGTCCTGGTCCAGTCGGGAGACCAGCTCAGGATCAGGTTCTGGGGACCAGCTCAGTTATTGTTTTTGTCCCAGTCCCTACTAGGGTGAGACTGGATCAGGTTCCAGGAGCAGTGGGATCGAAATAGAACAGAGAGAGAGAGAGAGAGAGAGAGAGAGAGAGAGAGAGAGAGAGAGAGAGAGAGACATATAATAAAAATTCTACATACAGTATACATATACAAATACAGTATACATCTAAAAAACATTATGCTATATACATATATTTATATATGGATACATGTATTTATTTAATAAACTAAATGCTCTGGAATAGCAGACTACTTGTTGTGTAACTGAGGTAATCAACAGTAAAAGCAGTGTTGTTGTATTGGCTCATACCGTCCAGCAGAGTTCGCTGTCGCACAACGTCTGGAGTCCACAAGAAACAAACTAAACAGGTTAAATAAAAGAGATAAATTACATATATTGACTTTTGAAATTAATATGTCATTATGACATATATTTTGATGATTAGCATATGATATTGTTCTATTATACTTTGTTATATTAGATAATAATCTATCAGTATTCAGTCATCATTATTAACATATATTTTGATGATTAGCATATGATATTGTTCTATTATACTTTGTTATATTAGATAATAATCTATCAGTATTCAGTCATCATTATTAACATGTGATCTGATTGGCTGTTCCGAAACTAACCCTACTGCGGCTGCGCACACTTGAATCATGTGGCGCGGATGTTTTGTAACCAAACGTCCAGCAGACCTCTGGAACCAGAAAACCAATAGAACCAGAAAACTAATGGAACCTGTAGAAAGTACTGGTCTGGCTGCAACCAGTCCGTAGAGAGTACTGGTCTGGTGGAGTCCAGTCCATAGTGAGTACTGGTTCTGGTCGGGTCCAGTCCGTAGTGAGTACTTGTCCGTAGAGAGTACTGGTCTGGTGGGATCCAGTCCGTAGCGAGTACTGGTTCTGGTACTGGGATGGTGGGGTGCAGTCCGCAGTGAATACTGGTTCTGGTTCTGGTCTGCGGGGTGATGGTCGAGGGTCCGGGCGTCGCGCTGAACGGGGAGAGGATCCGGGCCAAGGTGAAGAAAGGCCAGGAGGTCCGGGCCGTGAGGGGGGCGCAGGGCGTCGCGGGGGTGCTGGACGCGCTGCTAGGGGCCCGGTTCAGCGGGGTGGACACCCTGGGGAAGGAGCTCTTCCTCTACTTCGGCCCAAGAGCACTGAGGTAGGAGGGGGACGCCGTGATGAGAGGGAATCAAACTCCGTAGTGACCCCCGCTGGCTCACCTGGGTGGATCTAATATCTGATTTATGAGCGGAGGTGGGGGTCGCAGTTATAACTATAAGTAATGTGTGATGAGTAATATTTAATATAATGAGTAAGATGGCATACGCAATATGTAATAAGAACGGCCGAGTTCTGCACATTAAATCATAAACATCCTAAACACATAATAGCGTGTGGATCGTCTGTCTGTCTGTCTCTCTCTCCCAGGGTTCACTTCGGCATGAACGGGTCGATGCGGATCACGTCCGGGGCGCCGGGAATCAAACCCGTGGCCGTGGAGAGCAAGACGCCTGTGCTGGAGCTCCTCCTGACCGATGACATCATCCGTTTTTACGAAAGCACGTCGGAGCTCAGGTAGGACAGGAAGTGACGTAGTCTGTTTCTATGACAGGCTGACGGAGCAGTGTGTTGCAGGCTGACGTAGCAGTGTGTTACAGGCTGACGTAGCAGTGTGTTATAGGCTGACGTAGCAGTGTGTCTGTGTTATAGGCTGACGTAGCAGTGTGTCTGTGTTATAGGCTGACGTAGCAGTGTGTCTGTTATAGGCTGACATAGCAGTCTGTTACAGGCTGGTGTAGCAGTGTGTCTGTGTTACAGGCTGACGTAGCAGTGTGTCTGTGTTACAGGCTGACGTAGCAGTGTGTCTGTCTTACAGGCTGACGTAGCAGTGAGTCTGTGTGTTACAGGCTGACGGAGCAGTGTGTGACAGGCTGACGGAGCAGTGTGTCTGAGTTACAGGCTGACGTAGCAGTGTGTTACAGGCTGACGGAGCAGTGTGTTACAGGCTGACGTAGCAGTGTTTATATTTTCCAGGCTGACGGAGCAGTGTGTTACAGGATGACGGAGCAGTGTGTTACAGGCTGACGTAGCAGTGAGTCTGTCTTACAGGCTGATGGAGCAGTGTGTTACAGGCTGACGTAGCAGTGAGTCTGTCTTACAGGCTGACGGAGCAGTGTGTCTGAGTTACAGGCTGACGTAGCAGTGTGTTACAGGCTGACGTAACAGTGTGTTACAGGCTGACGTAGCAGTGTTTATATTTTCCAGGCTGACAGAGCAGTGTGAGAGCAGGGTCTCCTCCATGCGCTCCCTGGACGTCTGCTCCTCCTCCTTCAGCTCCTCGCGGGCAGAGGAGGTGCTGAGGAGTCAGGGCGGGCGGATGCTCTGTGACCTCCTGCTGGACCAGCACCTCCTCCCCGGGGTCGGGAACATCATCAAGAACGAGGCGCTGTTCGACTCGGGGCTCCATCCCGCTGTCACGGTAACGGACGCTAGCTAGCCCCGCGGTAACTAGCCATAATGCTAACCAGCCCTGCCGCTAACTAGCCCTGCCGCTAACTAGCCCTGACGCCAATTAGCCCTGACACTAACTAGCCCTGACGCTAACTAGTCCTGATGTCACGGTACAATGCCTTGGCGCTAACTAGCCACGATGCTAGCTAGCCACGATGCTAGCTAGCTCTGACGCTAACGAGCCCTGATGTCATGGTGGTGGGGGGGGGGTATTATAAGTGCAATATTTACTCATAACGTAAAAAAAATAACACTTTTAATAAGACAAAGTTAGATCAAACTAATAGTGCATATATTTCATTTTAGACCGTTTCCGTCCAAGATATTATTTTTTTTTATACTCGGGGAGGTGGGGGGCCCTACTCCCCCATGTGGCTACGCCCCTGCTGACGCTAGATCAGAACATCAACTATATACACAGAGTGGAAACAACAATCTGCCAATTTATTAATCAAAACATGAGCTCTCTCTCTCCCCCTCTCGACTCCCCCGGTCCTCCCCCCACAGGCTAAGCAGCTGTCTGAGCAGCAGCTGCGTCACCTGGTGAAGATGACCCGGGATTTCACTCTGCTCTTCTACAAGGTGAGGATCTCCGTTTCCACAATGGGAGCGGCCCACTGCATGCTGCTATGGTATCTTCAGCCTGTAGAGGAGAGCTAGGAGTTGTCTTGCCGTCTGATCGCTGCAGAGTGCAGGAAGTGTCTAGCTGGGATATTACCCAGCAGGCATTGCTCCAGGAACATGAAGAGGGTTCGACATGGCTACCAAGACCGCTTCTACTGGGAACGTCTCCTCCTTCCACATATATACAGTATATACATTTACATTCAGGGCGTTTAGCAGAAGCTTTTATCCAAAGCGACTTACAATGAGTACATTAGTCCGAAGAAAGAGAAACAACACCGTATATCTCTCTATCGTCTGCCTCTCTATACTGTTTATCTCTCTATACTTTCTGTCTGTCAAGAGTCTATACTGTCTATCTCTCTATACTGTGTCTGTCTATCTCTCTATACTGTCTGTCTGTCAAGAGTCTATACAGTCTATCTCTCTATACTGTCTCTCTCTCATTACTGTCCGTCTCTATATGCTGTCCTTCTGTCTATACCGTATATCTCTGTATCATTCCACCCAGAGGACCGCCTCCATAATTAACCCAGTAGTGCCCCTCCCCCCAGTGCCGGCGGTCTGGCTCCGCCCTCTCCAGACACTACAAGGTGTACGGCCGGCCGGCCTGCGCCCAGTGCTCCACCTCCATCACCGTCTGTCGCCTAGGAGACGGCGGCCGCATGACCTACTTCTGCTCCCACTGCCAGAGCGCCGACCCCAGCCAAGTCAGCACCAGGTAACCAGGGGCTAACTAGCCCCGCTAACCAGCCGCCTCAGCACCGGGTAACCAGGGGCTAACTAGCCACGCTAACCAGGGGCTAACTAGCTACCCTAACTAGCCGCCTCAGCAATAGGACACCAGGGGCTAACTAGCCCCGCTAACCTGGGGCAATTAGCCACGCTAGCACTAGGTAACACAGGACGCTCACTAACCATGCTAACTAGCACCAGGTTAGCCCCCCAGATAAGATACAGAGCGTATTAAAGAGGGTAGAGGTGCTGATGTTCATAATTCATGGTGTAGCAGTGAGCACAGCTAGCACGACGAGTTGGAGCTCTTAGCGGCGTGGTGGTGGGGCAGCTGGTCCCGTCCTCCGGGGCTGTTTGAGCAGAGCTCAGAGAGGGGCTGGAGCCCAAAGCCCCCCTGGTCCCCGGATTAGCGGCCGGCGGGTGAGGGGCTCGTGTTCCGCTCCCCGCGACACGCAGCGTGCAGCTTTACTCTGTGTTCCACACAGAGCCACAGGCCGGTGTTTACTGAGGGAGTGTGTTCAGAGCAGACGGAGCAGAATGCCGCTCCTCTACCCTCTCCTCCTAATTCTCCCTCCTCTCCCCTCCTCTCCCCCTTTCCCCTCCTCTCGCTCCTCTTCTCTCACCTCCTCTCCCCTCTCTTCTCTCCCCTCTTCTTCTCCTCTCCTCCTCTCCCTCCTCCGACACTTGTCTGTCTGGAAGGAGATCAGAGGGTAGAGATACGCCCACTACAGGCTGAAGCATGTTACTGGTCTATATTGGTCTACACTGGTGTATACTGGTGTATACGGATCTATAGTATATACTGGTCCATACTGGTCTATAGTATATATTGGTCTACACGGGTCAACACTGCTCTGTACTGGTCTATTCTGGTCTATTCTGGTCTACACTGCTCTGTACTGGTCTATTCTGGTCTACACTGCTCTGTACTGGTCTATTCTGGTCTACACTGCTCTGTACTGGTCTATACTGGTCTAATCTGTTCTAATCTGGTCTATACTGGAGTGCTGAGAGCCGTCTTGTGTTGTGATCTCATTTCCTGTCTGCCAGTAAACTTCCTGTGAGGAACAGCCTGATTGGTTGGGTCACCAAGGAGGGGGCCAATGAGGAGGTGGCAACCGAGGCGGAGGAGGAGTGGGCGTGTCCCCGCTGCACGCTGGTCAACCGCCCCTCGGTGGGGTCATGTGACGCCTGCCTCGCCCCGCGGCCCCACGGTGAGGAGGAGGAGATGTCATCATCATCATCAACATCAGGCCATGGGCCACTTAACATGCTGGGATTAGTCCAGAGCCCCTCATACTGGGATTAGTCCACTAACTGGTGTTGGACCGTCTCCTCCTCAGTCCCCAGGGAGCAGAGCACCTCCTCCTCCTCCCTCATCAAGTTCCCCTGCACCTCCTTCTCCCGCCCAGCGGAGGAGCTCAAGGTCAACTGGAGGTCGGCGTTCGGCACCTCCACCCTCATCTACTCCGACCTCACCCCCCCTCCCCCCTCAGGGGGCGGGGCTACTAGCCTGCCCCGACCCGGAGGGGGCGTGGCCACTGGTGGCGTCCGGCGGCCTGCAGGGGGCGGCTGTGAGCAGCCGACCAACAAGAAGATGAGGATTGATAACGGCCGAGCCCCCGGTAACAGCGCCCCCGGTTACAGCGCCCCTGGTTACGGCGGCACCCCCGGTAACGGCCGTACCCCCGGTTACAGGGCCCCCAATTACGGTGGGGCCCCCAATTACGGTGGCACCGCCGGTAACAGCCGTGCCCCCGGTTACAGCGCCCCCGGTTACGGTGGCACCCCCGGTAACGGCCGTACCCCCGGTTACAGCGCCCCCGGTTACGGTGGCACCCCCGGTAACGGCCGTACCCCCGGTTACAGCGCCCCCGGTTACGGCGTTCCCCCCGCCAACACCAGTGCGTCGCCAGCGGTTGACGGAGAGGGGTAAGTGTCCGGTCGTGAATTAAAGTCCAGAACAACAGGAGCTGCTGTCTCAACCGAGGGCCGTTACAGGAGCAGGAGATCTGTTACAGGAGATCTGTTACAGGATCAGGAGATCTGTTACAGGAGCAGGAGATCTGTTAGAGAAGCAGGAGGTCTGTTACAGGAGCAGGAGATCTGTTAGAGGAGCAGGAGATCTGTTACAGGAGCAGGAGATCTGTTAGAGAAGCAGGAGATCTGTTAGAGGAGCAGGAGATCTGTTAGAGGAGCAGGAGATCTGTTAGAGAAGCAGGAGATCTGTTACAGGAGCAGGAGATCTGTTACAGGAGCAGGAGATCTGTTAGAGAAGCAGGAGGTCTGTTACAGGAGCAGGAGATCTGTTAGAGGAGCAGGAGATCTGTTAGAGGAGCAGGAGATCTGTTAGAGGAGCAGGAGATCTGTTAGAGAAGCAGGAGATCTGTTACAGGAGCAGGAGATCTGTCTAGAGGAGCAGGAGATCTGTTAGAGGAGCAGGAGTGTGTACATCCTGCTCACTGTGGCCCCCACCTCTGTGTGTTCCAGGGCCCCCTGCTCACTGTGGCCCCCACCTCTGTGTGTTCCAGGGCCCCCTGCTCACTGTGGCCCCCACCTCTGTGTGTTCCAGGGCCCCCTGCTCACTGTGGCCCCCACCTCTGTGTGTTCCAGGGCCCCCTGCTCACTGTGGCCCCCACCTCTGTGTGTTCCAGGGCCCCCTGCTCACTGTGGCCCCCACCTCTGTGTGTTCCAGGGCCCCCTGCTCACTGTGGCCCCCACCTCTGTGTGTTCCAGGGCCCCCTGCTCACTGTGGCCCCCACCTCTGTGTGTTCCAGGGCCCCCTGCTGTGGGGACCACCAGCGGCCCTCCAGCCTGCGCTCGGTCCACAAGGACGGAGAGAACAAGGGGCGGAGCTTCTACTGCTGCTCCCTGCCCCGCCCCGCCCAGTGCAGCTTCTTCCAGGTAAGCACCACCCAAACACCATCCAACCTCCCGACACCACCCAGTACCTCCCAACACCTCCCAGCACCACCCGACACCACCCAGTACCTCCCAGCACCACCCGACACCACCCAGTACCTCCCAGCACCACGCAACACCACCCAGTACCTCCCAGTACCTCCCAGTATCTCTCAACACCTCCCAGCACCACGCAACACCACCCAGTACCTCCCAGTCCACCCGACACCTCCCAGTACCTCCCAGCACCACCCGACACCAGCCGATATCACCAAGCCCCTCCCAGCACCACCCGACACCTCCCAGCACCACCCTTCTTGGAAGCATGTCCAGCGGTGGGAGGCCGAGCAGGCGTCTGATTGGTCCTCTCCCCAGTGGGCGGACCTGGGCTTCCCGGAGTGTAGCCACGGGCGGCGCAGCGTCCGGAGGGCGGTGCTGAAGCTGGGCGCCAACAACGGGCGGAGCTTCTACTGCTGCGGCGCCAAGAAGGGGAAGCAGTGCGAGTTCTTCCAGTGGGCGGAGTCCTCCCCGCACCCTGGCAGCTGATTGGTCCATTGAGGAGGAAGGGGGGGGCGGAGTCCTCCCCGCTTCCTGGCTGCTGATTGGTCCATGGAGGAGGGGTCTTAACAGAACTCAAAGGGTCTGAGAACATTGATTGGAGGGTTAAAAGGTTTTACTAGAAATTACTTAAATAAATAAACATCACACTGAATACTTCTCATATCAAATACTTTGAAATCTTTGCACGCATTCATTTTTTATTAAACCTTTGCTTCCTGAGATGTTTTGTGTGCAGCCCTTCAGGGTGGGTCTGGAGCCCAGAGGAAGAGGAGCCTTCAGGGGAGGGTTGAGCTCCTCTTCCTCTGGAGCCCAGAGTTTGAACATGAATGAAGGGAATAGAGGAGTCTTATTGGCTGTTGTTGAGGGGACCCAGCTAGAGGCAGACCACCTTCTGGACTTCAACCCAGATGGACCTCCACCCAGCTAGAAGCAGTCCATGGTGATGGGGGAGGGGCCTCTGGTCTCCACGGTGATGAGGGAGGGGCCTCAGCGCTAGAAGCAGTCCATGGTGATGGGGGAGGGGCCTCTGGTCTCCACGGTGATGAGGGAGGGGCCTCAGCGCTAGAAGCAGTCCGCGGTGTGGAGGGAGGGGCCTGGGGCCTCAGCGCTAGAAGCAGTCCATGGTGTGGAGGAAGGGGCCTCTGGTGTCAGCGGTGATGAGGGAGGGGCCTCAGTGCTAGAAGCAGTCCACGGTGTGGAGGGAGGGGCCTCTGGTCTCAGCGCTGACCACCATGTAGGAGAACTTGGGGAAGCCTGGCAGCTTGTTACAGGCAGCACCTGCAGAGAGAAACTGGCTGCTATAGCGACTAATAAAGGCTATGTAATGTTATCATACTGCTATAACTACTAACAAAGGCTCCATACTGCTATTACTACTAATAAAGGCTCTAGACTGTTATCATACTGCTATTAATACTATTAGAGCCTCCATACTTCTCTTAGTATAAGTTTAAGTTATTTTGTGATATTACAATACATCTATTCCTACTTATTGTGATTCCGTTACGTCCCACCACCCTATGGCTCTGTCTCCTGGCGCGTCAGGCTGATTCCCCCCCCTCTGCTACGACCCACCCATAAAGCCTGGGTTCTGTCTCCTGGCTCATGGGTCGCTGCCCGGGATCCCAACCGGCGCCTCAGTGTGTGTGTGTGTGTGTGTGTGTACCGGGGGGCGCGCTGGCGTGTGTCGCAGCGTCTCTGGCAGACGCTGACGGATCTGTTTCCTCTGAACTCAAACACTCACCATAATGGCCTGTTGTGTTAGCACAGATGACAGCCCCAAAGAACTCTGGGTAATGCCTCTTGGTGCGGGCGACGGCGGCGGTGCAGGCCGCCGAGGGCTCGGCCCCCCCTCGCATCAACTCCACCGCCAGGAAACTGTTGGCACGACAACACTTACATTGAGGCCGTTTAGCAAATTGACAATAAGTACGTTTGTCGGGAATAGAACATGAGATAGAGCATCACATTACTACCATAGAACATGACATAACTACCTCACATACCTTTTATAGAACATCACTACTATAGAACTAAAGACAAGAATGAAACTAAAGAGCATGAAAGAACATAATTAACCTGGGGGGGGGGGGGGGAGGGAGGAGGAGTTACCTGGGCAGGAAGCGCATCATGATGTCTCCGTCTCCGGTTGCCGCGGCAGCGCCGGCGGAGCTGTCAGCGTACGCCCCCGCTCCTGCGATGGGGGAGTCGCCCACCCGCCTGGAGACAACACAGGGGTGAGTACCCCGACCCACCCCAACACAGGGGTGAGTACCAACACAGCGGTGAGTACCAACACAGGGGGGAGTACCAAGACTGAACCCGGACTAATAGGTTAGTACCTAGACTAACCCTGGTGTCGTGTGATTGGCTGAACGTACCCTGGTGTCGTGTGATTGGCTGAACATACCATGGTGTCGTGTGATTGGCTGAATGTACCCTGGTGTCGTGGGATTGGCTGAACGTGACCTGGTGTTGTGCGATTGGCAGAACGTACCCTGGTATCGTGTGATTGGCTGAACGTACCCTGGTATCTTGTGATTGGCTCCGTTGGTCGAGGTTCCTGCAGCGACCTGACCTTTTCCACTGATGGCGATGACCCCTAAACCAATCAGAAACAAGATCATTCAGCCCTGGTCCAATCAGGAGCCCAGTCGACCAGCCATGGTCCAATCAGGATCCAGTTGACCAGACCTGGTCCAATCAGGAGCCCAGTCGACCAGCCCTGGTCCAATCAGGAGCCCAGTCGACCAGCCCTGGTCCAATCAGGAGCCCAGTCGACCAGACCTGGTCCAATCAGGAGCCCAGTCGACCAGCCCTGGTCCAATCAGGAGCCCAGTCGACCAGACCTGGTCCAATCAGTATCCAGTCGACCAGACCTGATCCAATCAGGAGCCCAGTCGACCAGCCCTGGTCCAATCAGGAGCCCAGTCGACCAGCCCTGGTCCAATCAGGAGCCCAGTCGACCAGACCTGGTCCAATCAGGAGCCCAGTCGACCAGCCATGGTCCAATCAGGAGCCCAGTCGACCAGACCTGGCCCAATCAGAGACTCACCGATGGTGTCGTGGGCGCGCAGGTCAGTGGGCGGTGGCCTCCGGTGGGGGGTCCGGCCGGGGCCGGGCCGGTAGGGGCCGCAGGAGGTGGCCGGGTCCGGGACCACGTTCTACAGCAGAGACAGAGACCCCCCCATTGTTAGATCGCTGCCCCTAATTACTCTCAGACGTCTCTCCACATCATTAGTCTCGCGTGTGCGGTGGCTGGCTCACGGCTGAAGATGAGTTACAGAGCAGTAGAGCGCGGGAGGCCCCTGCATCAGGCTGCTAATGCCCCCTCCGGGACGCGAGGGGAGCCTCGTCTCCGGGCTGCGGGCGGCGCTGGCGGGCTGGTTCTGAGCGCTCTGCCTGCTGACGGGAGACGGGGGGGATGCAGCCTGTTCACCGTGACCCGTGGGGGACAGCAGAACAGCTTAGGCTCCCTGTCCCCCACCGCGGGGGGCTTTAGAAACAAGCTTCCCCCTCCTATCCTCCAGCTGGGCGGCAGGGATTGGCTGTTCCCCGTGTCTCGGCAGCCTGGAGCTGTCACTGTGTTTTACTCTGCAGACCGGAGAGGTGGCGCTTGAATGAGGGACTTCAATAGACGGTCACGCAACCACAGACCTCTCTGGAAGTACTGCTTTTTGATTGATGCTGAAAAGTTCTTATTCATCACGTCAAGTCGGGTTTGAAATATGGAAAAGGAGCGCTTGGTGCGGAGTGAATAATCCATCCAGACAGGCCGGCTGCCTGCCTGGCTGGGGTGGAGGCCTGCTCCTAAACCTGCCTGCTTCTGAAGACGCCTGCATTATTCATGAGGCCGTCTGTCTCCGTCAGACTTCAATGGGTCTAAAGGCATAACCTTCCCGAAGTTTGGAGGAACTTTGGTAAATGACCATCAATATCTGACGCAATTTAACATCCTCCAAAGCCCTTCAAACTACCGGTTGCTTTACTAACGGCTGCCAGCAGAGAGCCATCGGGGGGTCCGCGCTGACACCGAGACGCTGACCCCGCTTTGTAGACGGAGGTACGAGGACGATAGACTACATCAGCTGCACGTTGGGTCGGTGAGAGAGTATGTTAAGAGGACCTCCTCCCTGCGTGTTCGCTGTGCATCACCGTCAGCTTTTGTAAACGTCTGCTCTTCACTTCTTTATGAATTCCTTTGGATGATCCGTCTGTCAGACGGAGGGAGAAGGTGTGTGTTTCATGTGTCTGAGGGCAGGTCCAGACTGTAGGAGGAGAGGAGGGGTGGGCCGTCCAACAACCAACCCGGGAAGAGACTCCTGCCCGCCAGGAGAACCAGGCCAACATGCCAGTGGTTCAGGCTGGGATGTTGAACTAAAAAAAACAGTGGACAGCTCCCAGAATCTAATTAAACCCACACGTTAATTGGGGGATGATTGGGTTGATTTAACATATTTCGGGGGAGAAAAAGTATCCTACGACATCACAGCGTTGTACTCAGTGTGGAGGGACTTGATACAGAGTTGAGGACCCACCCACGCCATATCACTCTCTCAGACTCAGAGTCAACGCTCACCTGTCTGTAGTTGGGCTGGCAGCCGGCCTGCAGCCAGCGGGTGTAGAGGCCCTTGGATTTGTTCGTGGTCAGGTCTTCTGCAGGGAAGCCCATGTCCTCAGCGAATGCAGACGCTACAGACACACAGAACGGTGACTGCTACAGACACACAGAACGGTGACGGCTACAGACACACAGAACGGTGACGGCTACAGACACACAGAACGGTGACGGCTACAGACACACAGAACGGTGACGGCTACAGGGGGTCCAATTGGGCCAACACTGCACTCAGTCTGCATCCTCGTTTATCTTTACTCACATACTCAACACTTCGCATATTGCTATGATGAGATCTTCCACCAGGTGGAGCCAAATATAGCAACACTTTTACCTTCCACTAAAACTAGAAGGATCCCATGAGATATGGTTAGGTGTAGTGTGAGCTAGGATACAAGTGTGTTATGTATGTTGCCTAGCTAGGACACTAGTGTTCTATGTATGTTTCTAGCTAGGGCTGCTTGGTATGTCATGAGGCATTTTTCATTGAATTGACAGGAAACGTATATATTGTGATATACATCGTTATAGTACATTAAAATTCACTAGCTGACTCCCCCACTAAGAGGGTGTGGTGAATGCAGTACCTGACTCCCCCACTAAGAGGGTGTTGTGGGTGCAGTACCTGACTCGCCCACTAAGAGGGTGTGGTGGGTGCGCTCCATCACAGCTCTGGCCACTCCAATAGCGTTCTTGACACGCCGCAAGTCAGCCACAGCTCCCACCTCCATCGTGTCGCTATCATAAAGTAATGTAAACGTAAAGTACGACATAGTCACTTAAAGTAACGTAAACGTAAAGTAACGTGAACGTAATGGAATGTAAACATCGTCACTTAAAGTGACATGAACATAAAATAACGTAAACATAGTCACTTAAAGTAACGTGAACGTAAAGGAATGTAAACATCGTCACTTAAAGTAACATGAACATAAAATAACGTAAACATAGTCACTTAAAGTAATGTAAACTTAAAGTAACGTAAACTTAAAGTAACTTAAACTTAAAGTAACGTACACTTAGTCACTTAAAGTAACGTTAACGTAAAGTAATGTAAACATAGTCACTTAAAGTAACGTAAACATAAAGTAACGTAAAATTAAAGCAACGTTAACCTAAAGTAACGTAAACCTAAAGTAACGTAACCCTAAAGTAACGCAAACATAAAATCACTTTAAGTAACGTTAACATAAAGTAATGTGAACATAAAGTAACGTAAACATAATCACTTAAAGTAACGTAAATATAAAGTAACGTTAACATAAAGTCACTTAAAGTTACGTTAACGAAGTAACATTAAGTAACATAAACATAAAGTTAGGTAAACATAGTAAGTAAGTAAACATAAGTCACTTTAAGTAACGTAAACAAAATGAAATAAATAGGAAATAATTGCTATAATATAGATTTATCTATATGCTCCATACAAAATGGCATGTATATTTAATGTATATAATATAGATATACCTCATATAGCTGTATCTATGATCTATACATGATATGTTTATATATAATGTATACTGTATATGTATGGATCTACTGTATCTATATGATCTGTACTTATAATGTATACTGTATATGTATGGATGCATCTATATGATCTATACATGATGATATGTACATATAATGTATACTGTATATGTATGGATGCATCTATATATGATGATATGTATATGTAATGTATACTGTATATGTATGGATGCATCTATATGATCTATACATGATGACATGTACATATAATGTATACTGTATATGTATGAATGCATCTATATGATCTATACATGATGATATGTACATATAATGTATACTGTATATGTATGGATGCATCTATATGATCTATACATGATGATATGTATATGTAATGTGTACTGCATATGTATGGATGCATCTATATGATATATACATGATGACATGTATATATAATGTAATCTTAATGACCTATACATGTTCCCACCCGTTGATGATGAGGGCGTCCAGGCTGGTCTCTCCCGTCTCGTCAGGACTGCCACCGAAGCCGACGCTCCCGTCGCATTGGTCCAGCTCACAGCGCCTACACCCCCTCTCCACCGCATCCAGCACGCTACCTCCTGATTGGAGGGCTTCCCAGGCTGCAGAAACAATCACCCAATCAGATTACTGAGAACCTGACACACACACACACACACACACACACACACACACACACACACACACACACACACACACACACACACACACACACACACACACCTTATTGACTCCGGTATCAGAGACATGCATCTTCATTTTAAGTTTAATTACTCCGATCTGTTGAGTCGACACTAAACACAGACAGAGACACCTGGGCTCACCTTGCGCTCAGGTGACCCGCCAACATATGGTTATGTACAGTGATTATAAACAATCATCACGGGATGGGGTTCAGTTCAACACTCATCTGGTGATGAGGTTCAGTTCAACAATCATCAGGTGTTGGGGTTCAGTTCAACACTCATCTAGTGATGAGTGGTTCAGTTCCTCTCCAAATACCAAAATGATAAAAAATATCCCATTCCACCAAGACTATGAATATCATTAATATTGTGATATTAGTATTAATATATGGATACAAATTGCAATATTAGTATTAATATCAGGAGTAATATTGTATTATAAGTATTAATATTATTAAAAGTAATCACACTAATAATAATAATACGAATATACTAATACTATATTCTCATATTATGACCCACCGGCGGCGGCGGCCTCCTTAAAGGGCCAGGTGTTCACGACCAGCGGGAGCGACGCGCCGCCCGGTGACGTCACCAGCACGACGCAGACCAAGGACGTCCACATGTCCGCCCGGTGATGTTATGATAATTTCAGTTCGTTAAGTTTAATAAACCTTCCTCTCTGCTGTTGTTCTCATCGACGTCTGCAGCTGGGCGACACTTTCAAAACCGACGGACTTCCTTGTTTGGTCACGTGGTCTTCGGGCCGTTCGCACTTAAAGGGGAAGTGCGTATTACGTCACCGTACGGACGGGCAAGTGATGGAAGCTAATTAGGAGCTAATTTGATAAAAAAAAAAAATAATGCTGTTGATGGCCTTCTGTGTGTTCAGTGTGTCACCGGTTCTTAAGAGGAGTGAGGATTGAGAGTGGTGAGAGGTGAGGAGTGAGATTAAGGAATGAGGAATGAGGGGTGAGGAGTGAGGAGTGAGGAGTGAGGGTGAGGAGTGAGGGTGAGGAGTGAGGAGTGAGGGTGAGGAGTGAGGGTACAGGTGCGCCCCAGCACGTGCGGAGGTAGGGCGACGCCACAACAGGAAGCTGTTGGCAGGAAGTGTTTGTTGTTCCACGGCACCGGCAGGAAGCCGACTCACCTTGAACACGCTCACTTCGTCTACATTATTCATACGGAAAATACAATTTCCACAGATATTTTATTCATGGCCTCTTCCTTAAACAAAACGTCCGGGCGTCGGCCAAGGGGACTTTGATGACAGGAAGTAGATGACACCGGCATTATTACTTCCTCCTCCCGTGTTATTGATCCAAATTAAAGAACAGCAGCTGAAAAAATTGCTTTTCACTGATAACTTCATCAATCAGCCCACACCCTTCCATAGCGTCTGATAATGTCCTCTGCCTCTCTCCAGAGGGTACGACACAAAGTCACACTAGCAGACTCACGCTAACACACTCACGCTAACAGACTCAGTCTAACAGACTCACACTAGCAGTCTCATGATAAGAGACTCACACTAACAGACTCACGCTAACAGAATCACGCTAACAGACTCACGCTAACAGACTCACGCTAACAGAATCACGCTAACAGACTCACGCTAAGAGACTCAGTCTAACAGACTCACACTAGCAGTCTCATGATAAGAGACTCACACTAACAGGCTCACGCTAACAGACTCAGGCTAACAGACTCACGCTAACAGACTCACGCTAAGAGACTCATGCTAACACACTCACGCTAAGAGACTCAGGCTAACAGACTCACCCTAAGAGACTAGGCTAACAGACTCAGTCTAACAGACTCACGCTAAGAGACTCACGCAAACAGAATCATGCTAACAGACTGACGCAAACAGAATCATGCTAACAGACCGGGAGTACGTTACGAGCACGCAGTGAAATACACTACAGTCACTCAGTCATAACATGTCTGTGGTGTAGTTCTACTGTTAGAACACAGAATGGACCACCTGGTTCTACTGTTAGGACACAGACAGCCACATCACATTCAACTACAGATAACTCACAATCATTTCACATTTTTAATCACTTTTATATCAAAGGTTTTCCTAAAGTCAAAGAAATGTTATCCTGCATTTTGATCCTTTTATATCTCCTGCTGGTCGATATGGGAAACTCGTTGTCGTCCATCAGACATCATCTGTATTTAGACCCATCATCCCAGCACTAGTTAACAGACAGTCAGCTCGGCTGGTTGGGTCCAGAACTTCTCCTGCGATAACTCACTTGGCACTCGGCGGGAGGGACGGTCTTCTGGACGAGGAGCTGACCGAGGCCTGGTCTGAGTCCAGATGGTCTGCAGGTCCACCACCGAGCGGTCTCCAGCACGAGGAGCTGACCGAGGCCTGGTCTGAGTCCAGATGGTCTGCAGGTCCACCACCGAGCGGTCTCCAGGATGGCAGCAGAAGCCTCTAGCGCGGCAGGTTAGAGTGAGCAGCTGCCATCAGGAACTAAAACCCGAATAGCTCTCGGCTGGCAGGAGAGCGGGTTGCTGTAGCAGGCTGCAGGCTTCAGAACCTTCCGCTTCTTAAAGCACTCCAGACGTTAAACACATATCCACCGAGGAGAATATGCTCTCAGATTTATTTCATTGAACCGTTTCCAATGATGCTCTGATTACATCCTCATCGCCAAGTTCTTTATTTCATCTTAGGCTCAGCAGCCGCCTGAAGGCTGTTTCATGTACTCTTGTTTTGGGTTCTTTAAACCAAATATCACACAGAAAACACAGAGAACTTCCAGCTGTACTTAAAGTCAAAGCCACGGAAGTATGATCCCTATTGGTGGAGCCATGCTTGTATCGTCTATAGGTTATAGTATTGTGTATAAGTATAGCAGTCCCTCTGTCCAACGAGAGGGTCCACTGAGTCCTCAGAGAGACCTTCACCACAACACGTTCCTCCTCATTACACGGGAGGTGTCGCATTACCAGAAGATCCGTTTAGATCAGGACGGATGAGAAGGCCTGAATGAAGGAGGAGAGGATGAGCTTCACCGGGGAGGATGAGACCGGGGGAGGTGGAGCCACGACGCTAACAAACCAGGACTCCCACCGCCGGCCCCGTTGCCACGGAGACGCAGGTTGTTGTCGGCAGAAGGCTTCACAGTGGAGGTCTGCTGGATGACAGGATGAGTTCATGCTGTCACTGCCTCACACGCCAGACTGAGATATATCGAATGCTAAAGTGTTGTGAGGCTGAGGGAGTAGAGTAGAGTGGAGTAGGATGTCAGGGACCTCCTGCTGTGTGAGTCCCTGACCTCGGCCAATCAGGATCCTCTAGCTGAGGTTTCTCCAGACGACCGGCGAGTGGAACCTGTTCTGATTCTGACCAATGGAACGTCGGGAGACTTCAGCTCCAGTAGAGACACACATGAAGAAGAAGAAGATTATTTTGTTCATCAGCTCAGATTAAGATGTTCAGAGGTCACATGTTGGACTTTTGTTTTTTACATTGTTATCATATTGAGATTGTGAAAATGTCATACATTCTTCTTCATTGGCCTTTCCTTATTCCATTTATTTAAAACGTTGTGTGAATTGTTAATAAATATATTTGATCAGGCTAAAAGCTGACTCCAGATGGTTTAGTTTCTGTAATTGAGCTGAGGTGAGGACCAGAGAGGAGACAGTCCCTGCTACCTCAGCGGTTATAAAGCCCTATTCTAAAAACGCCTGCGACTTTCTAACGGAAGTTTGCAAACAACATATTTCACTTTTTAAAGCATTTCTGAGCCTTTCCCAAGTGACGGGTCTCTGTTATAATCTATGATAATCTCTGATAATCTCTGATATCTATACTTATCTGTGCTAGCATCTGATGTCTCTGAGCATCTGGCCAGGAGTCAGCAGGTTCCAGGAGGCCCTCTCCTCCCCTCTCCTATTCACCTCCTCTCCTCATCTGCTCATTCGGAGATCCTCTCTCCTCAGAGTGGAGTCTGGTTTCCAAGGGCAACACTGCAGTTACGACCCACCACTCGGGGAACAGAGGAGAGCACCCAGGAATGAGGAGCCTACAGCTCAGATCGGACCTTGCGTTCTGGGGTCTTAATGTTTTGGAGTCTTAGTGTTGTGGAGTCAAAGTGTTGTGGTGTTGGGGAGTCATAGTGTTGTGGTGTTGAGGAGTCATGGTGTTGTGGCGTCTTTGTGTTGTGGAGTCTCAGTGTTGTGGAGTCTTAGTGTTCTGGGTTCTTAGTGTTCTGGGTTCTCAGTGTTGTGGAGTCTCAGTGTTGTGGAGTCTTAGTGTTCTGGGTTCTTAGTGTTCTGGGTTCTCAGTGTTGTGGAGTCTCAGCGTTGTGGAGTCTTAGTGCTCAGCCTGACCGGCCGATGGAGAAGGTCTCCACAGACAGCACCGTCACTCCGACGGTTCACCAGTAGCCTGCAGGTGGAGCCACTGAGGGGGACTTAAGGAATACGTTAAGTTCTGGACCCATACAGAGATGAACTTAATAATCATTGATCAACCAATCAATCAACATATCGCCGGGCATGACTGACAGCCAAGCAACATGACCTGTCAGTCATGTTGCTTCACCGCAGCAGCAGCCTCTCATGTGGAAGACCTCCACACACACACACACACACACACACACACACACACACACCTCGGTCACCAGAAAGGTGGAGGAGCTCGGGTGGTGTTGGAGCGCTGTGGGAGTAGAAGTGAGGAGAGCTCAGTAATGAAGGAAGTTCTCTTGTCTCCCACCAATCGTTCATCTGAAGTTCATTAGGAACAGTAGAAAGAATCCGGGTGATTGAGACAAACTACCACTTTGTTCATGAGGATTGAGCTGTTCCGTTAGCCCGGATCGCTAAGCGGCCCTCCGCCCTCGGGGGGAGGGGGGGGGGAACAATACGCAGCCATTTGTTCACTAAAGATTTCTCCTCCCACTGATTTACAAATTTAATCCAGGCTGATTCCCGGCTGAGAGGAGGCCGGTTGGCTCAGTGCATGGAGGCCCCTCCTCCTGTTCCGATGCGTTGTTTTCTCCGCGTTTAGGAGACGTATTGATCCGGATCAGAGGAGGCTGTGTGTCTGCTGCGCTCTGTGTCGCTGCGCCCGGTGATGAGGAGCAGAATGAAGCTTCATCCCCTCCTCCTCCTCCTCCTCCTGCTCCGATCCCACCACCTCCTCCACCTCCCCCTCCCACCTCCTCCTCCTCCTCTTCCTCCTCTTCCTCCACCTCCTCCTCCTCCTCCTCCTCCTCCTCCTCCTCCACCTCCTCCTTCCACCCCTCCTCACCCACCACGAGGGTCCCAGTCCGTGACAGCACTGGGATGGCAGCCGTCACCCGATCAATGGGATTGATCAACTTGAAACTAAGGAAGTGGACTTGTTCTATTCATGGGGGGGGGGGGTAATGAGTATTCTGGGGTTAGTTGATCCACAAGTTTAATTAGAGAGAGAGAGAGAGAGAGAGAGAGAGAGACAGAGAGAGAGAGAGAGCGAGAGACAGAGACAGAGAGAGAGAGAGAGAGAGAGAGAGAGAGTGACAGAGAGATAGAGAGCGAGAGACAGAGAGAGAGAGAGAGAGAGAGAGACAGAGAGACAGAGAGAGAGAGAGAGATAGAGGTACATGATGCATCTATATCAGCTTTCTAGTTAGATGTCTTCATCCACTGAAATCCAGAAGAATAATCATTGAACCATGACAATGATTATAATAGTCATTATAATAATCATTATAATTATTATGCTGAAGATTCACCACAAATTGTTTTCAAAGTGATTAATTCATTCTAAACCCAAATGACATCAGTGAGTCCAAAGCTCAGATGGTAACACCATGGATCTGGTGAACCTCAAGATGGGAGGAGGGGTGAGGAGGGGTGAGGAGGGGTGAGGGTTAGGGTTAGGGTGAGGGTAGGTTTTTAGTAATATACCAGTAGATGTTAGGAGGTGTTTACTGATATAACAGGAGATGTTAACAGTAGATGTTTGGAGGTGTTTTGGAGGTTTAATAGTAGAGGTTTGGAGGTGTTTACTGATATAACGGTAGATGTTAGGAGATGTTTACTCATATAACAGTAGATGTTAACAGTATATATTAGGAGGTATACTAGTAGATGTTATGAGATGTTTACTGATATAACAGTAGATGTAAGGAGATGTTTACTCATATAACAGTAGATGTTAACAATATATATTAGGAGGTGTACTAGTAGATGTTATGAGATGTTTACTGATATAACAGTAGATGTTAGGAGGTTTACTAGTAGATGTTGGGAGGTATTAACTGATATAACAGTAGCTGTCGGGAGGTGTATAGTGGTATAACAGTAGAAGTTAGTAGTTGTTTACTGATATAACAGTAGATGTTAACAGTAGATGTTAGGAGGTTTACTATTAGATGTTGGGAGGTGTTTAGTGGTATAACAGTAGAGGTTTGGAGGTGTTTACTGATATAACGGTAGATGTTAGGAGATGTTTACTCATATAACAGTAGATGTTAACAGTATATATTAGGAGGTGTACTAGTAGATGTTATGAGATGTTTACTGACATAACAGTAGATGTAAGGAGATGTTTACTCATATAACAGTAGATGTTAACAATATATATTAGGAGGTGTACTAGTAGATGTTATGAGATGTTTACTGATATAACAGTAGATGTTAGGAGGTTTACTAGTAGATGTTGGGAGGTATTAACTGATATAACAGTAGCTGTCGGGAGGTGTATAGTGGTATAACAGTAGAAGTTAGTAGTTGTTTACTGATATAACAGTAGATGTTAACAGTAGATGTTAGGAGGTTTACTATTAGATGTTGGGAGGTGTTTAGTGGTATAACAGTAGAAGTTTGGAGGTGTTTATATAACAGTAGATGTAACCAGGAGATGTTTGGAGGTGTTTCAGGTGATTTGAAGCCTGTTCTGTGGCTTATTACTGTGTGGAGGACAGCAGTAGATCTCCTCTAATGTATCAGCGAGAGCCAGCGCTGGCACGCTAACAGGATCAGCGGGGGGGCTTTGAAAACAAGGTCCTGGCCACGCTTTGAAGATCCTCCCCGCAGCAGGCCGGGAATCAAACGGCCGGCTGATACCCCCGACACTCTGTGTTCCTTCCCCCAAAACCTGATTGTGAGCCCTCCATTATTCATCATTCACCCAGTCTGCCGAGCAACAGGCGGCACTCGTGGCTACGCTAACTAGCCGTAGCTCTCTGACTAATAGAGCGACGCTGACTATGATCAATATCCTTAAGCCCACCACCGCACCAATCGTCTCGCTGGGCTTCATGCGTTGCTATGAAGAGGGCTGACCCCGCCCCAGGCTGACCAGCTATCGGCACGCTGCTACCGCTAGCTGGCTGCTAATTAGCCGCGGCGGAGAAAACATGGCCGCTCCGGGAAGGTGTGAGGGGAGAGCTGTGGTCGGAAGGGGACCCAGGAGGTGTCGTTACTCGGAGACACGCTGCAGCCAGAGGATTACGTGGTGGACACCTTGTTGGGGTGACAAGATACCACACCGCAGCACCCCCAGGAGACGGACCCCCCACACACACACACACACACACACACACACACACACACACACACAGACAGACACACACACACACACACACACACGCAGACAGACACACACACACACACACACACACACTCCTTCCGGCACGGCCCACATTCAAACATTGACCTCATCCCTGCTGGAGACGTAGAGCTGGAGACATAGAGCTGGAGACATAGAGCTGGAGACGTAGAGCTGGAGACATAGAGCTGGAGACGTAGAGCTGGAGACGTAGAGCTGGAGACGTAGAGCTGGAGACATAGAGCTGGAGACATAGAGATGGAGACATAGAGCTGGAGAAATAGAGCTGTAGACATAGAGCTGGAGACATAGAGCTGTAGACATAGAGCTGGAGACGTAGAGCTGGAGACATAGAGCTGGAGACGTAGAGCTGGAGACATAGAGCTGGAGACGTAGAGCTGGAGACATAGAGCTGGTGACGTAGAGCTGGAGACATAGAGCTGGAGACATAGAGCTGGAGACATAGAGCTGGAGACGTAGAGCTGGAGACGTAGAGCTGGAGACGTAGAGCTGGAGAGGTAGAGCTGTAGAGATAGAGCTGGAGACATAGAGCTGTATATATGGAGCTATATATATAGAGCTGCATGAATTAGAATATGCAGCTGTATACTGATGTAACACAACAATATATAACAGAACATAGCATAACAATAACACAATATCAATTTAATGTGAACGTGTGTGTGCCGAAGTGTGAGGGTGTGTGTATTTGTGGGAATTTGTGTGTGAGTGTCAGTGTCAGTGTATTTGTGTGTGTTTGTTTGTGTGTGTATTTGTATCTATGTGTGTGTGTGTAAGTGTGAGTGTGAGTGTGGGCATGCATGCAAATGGGTGTGTGCATGTGTGTGTGTGTGTGTGTGTGTGTGTGCGTGTGTGCGTGTGTGTGTGTGTGTGTGTGTTTGTGTGTATGTGTGTGTGTGTGATATGAAAGGGAGAACCGCAGCATGAATCAGAGACAACGTCCCCAGGCGAGCGTTGTGATTGGTCCAGGCCTGCTAAGGGGCCTCCTGATTGGCTCTAACCTCCCCTTTCATATCAGCAGGGGGTCTCCCCTCCCACTCCACCCCCCCCCCCCCCCCGTGTCGTGGCTGGCATACATATCCCATAATCACCCGGCTCACAATCAACCCTGCTCCGCTGGGAGGGAGTGTGTGTGTGTTTCCATGTTTGTGTGTGTGTGTGTGTGTGTGTGTGTGTGTGTGTGGGAAACACTATGCTAAGCTATTCCTCCTAGTACCAAAGCAAGCTAGGCTATACTTCATAGCCATACGGCATGCTAAGCTACGCTACGCTATGCTTATCTGGGCAACACCGGGCTAAGCTAAGCTACCTTCCAGGGTTGGGTTTGAGAGGTTTCTAGGAAGCAAGGTGGTAACCTAGGAGACAGGAGAGACACAGGTGACAGACAGGTGCCACTCAACACACTGTAGGAGCACGTTGTGAAGAGGAGGAGTCAGGGGGAGGCAGGAGGAGTCCGATGCTGTAGCCGCTGTCTGACCTGAAGGTATCTCTATTAATAGAGCGTTAATTGAGTTGCTCTCATTTCTGCTAATCCGTATCGGACCTCCTCAACACTTCCTCTACCCCCCAAGGAAGGTCTGCTCCTCTCGCACCAGGATTGTCATCTCACCCCTTCTCCCTCCACTCGCCCCTCCTCCCTCATCTCTCCTCTCCTGCCCAATCTCCTCCTCCTCCCTCCTCTCCTCCCGTCTCCTCTCAGCCCCCTCCTCCCTCCTCTGTCCTCCTTTACTCTGAAACCAACTTTCACTTTATCCTCACCAGACTAAATACGAGGAGCTTGTTCACCCTTGAGGCGTCAGGAGCGATGCTGTCTCTGTATCCACTGTAAGTTTATTAGAAAGTATTTCTAAACAGTAAACACTTTTAATGAGGTGGGCACCTGTTGTGAGTGGACTAAAGAAGCAGAGACTCTCAGAAGACGTCTTAGGAAATATAACAAAGTGTTCTTACTGAGTTACTCTCCACCACCGCCTCCTCCGCCGTCTTCAGAGAGAGACAGGCTTTTAAAATAACGATCCAGTCTGCGTTCTGTTCCTGAACATGAATCAGAGCTCTGAACTCATCAGTGGAACTGCTGAACACAAGGCAGTTAAAGCGAGGCTGTCTGCAGCAACATGTAGAAACATGTAGTGAATGCCATCGTCTCACTGCGAGCCCTCTCTACCGCAACGCTTTGGGTGTAAAACAACAGAACCCTTAACTTTGTTCTGCTATCCTGGAGGCTGATCAGAGAGCGCAGAGAGCATTGTTTGGCTTTGAGCTGTTTCCTCAATTGAGACCTCAGAGCAGACGAGGTCTTTCCGTGATGGAAGAGGAACGCCCAGAGAAGAGGAGCAGAGCTCTGGGAGCGCTCAGTTCATCAGGTCTGAACACCAAACGTCTCCAAACACCTCCGCTCAGAGCCTGAACGACGCCTCCCCAGAGCTGTGCCGGGAGTCCCCAATTGACCACAGGGGGAGTGAGTCCTCACAAACCCACAGCAGACGTCTGCCTGACAGTCTGTCCGTCTGCCTATCTGTCCGTCTGTCCGTATGCCTGTATGTGAACTCAATTATCCCGGCACCCCGCCGCTCTCTCTCTGAGTGCTCTCTCTCTGAAGCGAGGCTCTCGTCTCGTTAACGGCGCCCGGGTTATTTATCTTCACCAACTTCCTCCAACCTTAATCACCGGCCCGGCGGCCGCACCTGCCTGTCAGCCAGCTGCCTGCTACGTGCTACGTGCTACATGCTACGTGCCACATGCTACGCTACCTCCTGCCATTGGCCCTCCATGCAGTGCCATGCTAGGATATGCTATATTATGCTATGCTGCTCTTATACTGTGCATGTTATACTAGTCTATGCTATGCTAACAAGTGTATTTTGTATAGCGCCTTTGTCACACTCAAGGTCGCTTCAGTGTCATGAGCACACACAGGCCAAGACAGCACAACACAAAGGTCAACAACAACAACAACAAAAAGATAATAACTATGTTATGCTTTTCTATGCTCTGCTATGCTATGCTATGCTATGCTATGCTATGCTATGCTATGCTATGCTGTCCTTTAGCATGATATTCTATACGTTGCTTGCTATGCTATGCTTAGCATTGAGATGATATGCTATACTATGTCTTGCCATGCCATATTAGCGATGTAATGCGACGGTATGTGATGGACTGCTATGCTATGCTACGCTATTCTTCACAACAAACAAGCACAGAAATTAACACAAGCACACACACACACACGCACACACACACACACACACACACACACCCTCATCCATCCTAGTCAGAGGGCTTACGTCGGCGTCTGCTTGTGTTTATTGTCGGGTCGAAAGGGTGAGTAATGTGTGTGTGTGTGTGTGTGTGTCTGTGTGTGTGTGTGTGTGTTTGTGTGTGTCTGCGTGTGTGTGTGTACGCTGGAATCATTTCCGCGATGTATCTGTGAAGATGTACCGATTATGGAAATCATCTTTGATTTCATTCTTCTCAATTTGGCGACAGAACCTGGCCCTCTGGGACCCGCCAGGACCAGGACTAACAAGAACCAGGACCCCCAGGACCAGGACTAACAAGAACCAGGACTAACAAGAACCAGGACCCCCAGGACCCCCCAGGACCAGGACTAACAAGAACCAGGACCCCCAGGACCCACCAGGGCCAGGACTAACAAGAACCAGGACCCCCAGGACCAGGACCCCCCAGGGCCAGGACTAACAAGAACCAGGACCCACCAGGACCAGGACTAACAAGAACCAGGACCCCCAGGACCAGCACTAACAAGAACCAGGACCCCCAGGACCCACCAGGGCCAGGACTAACAAGAACCAGGACCCCCAGGACCAGGACTAACAAGAACCAGGACCCACCAGGGCCAGGACTAACAAGAACCAGGACCCACCAGGACCAGGACTAACAAGAACCAGGACCCACCAGGACCCCCCAGGACCAGGACCCACCAGGACCAACCAGGACCAGGACTAACAAGAACCTGGACCCCCAAGGACCCCCCAGGACCAGGAACCCCCAGGACCAGGACTAACAAGAACCAGGACCAACCAGGACCGGTGGGGTTCACCGTGGGGGTTGGGGGAGGGGGGTCAGTAGGGGGGTTCCTCCTCCTCTGGGTCCGTGTTAGCGTGCTTCACCTCTCGTCTCGGCGGCGGGCGGGGACAGTTAGCTCCGCGACGCCCGGGGGACCGGGGGAGGAGGAACCGACACGCTAACACGCTAACACGCTAACACGCTAACACGCGGCTATAAATCACCGCGGCGTCGCCCGCACTCATTATGCTTCAGTCTGTAAAACGGTGCGGGAGGAAGATCTGTGAGGGTCCGGACACACGGAGGGCCCGGGGCCCCTGGGGCCGCGTAGCTAATGGTAGCATAGCTCTTCATTAGCGCCGGAGTAGAGTCGCCTCACTCCGGGTCCTGATGAACACGCCAGGCAGGTCCCCAGGGTGCTCCAATAGCACGCCATGCTACGCTACGCTACGCTGTGGTAAGCGACACCACGCTATGCTACGCTACACCATACCCTGCTATGGCATACTACGCTATGCTACACCATGCTACGCTATGCTAAAGCGTGCTACGCTACGCTACACCATGCTACGCTACGCCATGCTACCCTATGCTACACCTTGCTACATGCTACGCTGCCTTATGCTATGCTACGCAAAACCATGCTATGCCATACTATGCTTGAGCATAATACGCTACGGCATGGTACGCTATGCTACACCATGCTATGCTACACCATGCTTACGCTATGCTACACCATGCTATGCCATAGTACGCTACAGCATTCTACGCTACGCTACGGCATGCTACGCGATGCTACACTACGCACTATTACAGAAGGTGAATGTGTTCACGTATCCGTAATGTGTATAAAGACTGGATTCAGAGCAGCCCTCTTTCCCTCTGTCGGGCTTCAAGAGGTATGTGTCAATGTGTAAACGCATATCGGTATGAAGAGTACGTACAGAATCACAGCCGACAAACTACTGC
>NC_136943.1:3342002-3382002 GCF_949987615.1 Pollachius pollachius
GTCTGAAGTGTAGGCCTGTACTACTTAATATGTAATAATATAGTACATTATATGATTATATATTATGATATATGACTATATTATTATATAATAATATATATATATATATATATATATTACAATAATATAGTATCCTTAATTATTATATATTATTATATATTACTGTTATTATAATAGTTATGGTGCTCCTCGCTGGTTAAACATGTAAACGGGGGTTACAATAGAGTATATTATATTATTATATAATATTATGTATTACTATATAATAGTTATAGTGTTCCTGGATAAAGATGTAAATGAGGGTTATTACATTACAGATTACAATATTATTACTACATAGTTATAGCGTTGTTATAGTGTTAAAGATGTAAATTAGGTCCGTGTTCCATCGTCTCGCGCCGTCGTTCCGTTCCTCACTAGCACCCGAAGATGTCGGCGGCGTCTGAAGTTGTCTCCGTTTATTCCGCTCGAGGAAAACCTCCGGTGAGCTGGCTCGAGCCTACACGGAGGAGGGGGGGAGAGATGGGGGAGAGGGGGAGAGAGAGAGAGAGAGAGAGAGAGAGAGAGACAGAGAGAGAGAGAGAGAGAGAGAGAAGGGAGAGAGATAGGGGAGAAAGGGAGAGAGAGAGAGAGAGAGAGAGAGAGAGAGAGAGAGACAGAGAGAGAGAGAGAGATAAGAGGAGGAGAGAGAGAGAGGGGAGAGAGAGAGGAGAGGGACAGAGAGGAGGGGAGAGAGCGAGGGAGGATGCTGAGAGGCGCGTGATGCTCGGTACCACAGCCACTCTAGTCTCGCGCTGACCGGCAGCAGGCTCGAGCCGCGGAAGCAGATGCGCATTTTCTCATCAAACAAAAGAGCCGCCGAACCGCACGCGAGCCGCTGCTCTCGGTCCCCGCCGCGCGGCACGGCGGTGCGTCTCCGCTCCTCGCGCAGGAAGCTTCAGTGTCTCCACATCAGGAATACCACGCGCGGTGCCGCACGCGGCAGTCTCGTGCAGCGGCACGTGCTCCGCCTGGACCGAACCCGGAGGTTCGCTCGCGGGCTCGGGTCTCGAACCGCACTTTGATTTGAACAGAAGAGGAGCGCGCTCCCGGCCCTGCTGTAAGTTTGGAGGGAAACGCATCTCTGGAAGTTCACCGGAGCGCTCGGGCGACAGGTAAGCGGCGCGCGGACACGACGAGACCCGTCCGCTCTTCACAACACAACGCGTCACTCTGCTCCTCTGGAGTACTACTGTTATTATTATGGGATGTTGGCTACATGTTTTGGACTATATCATATCTTATCTATGATAATAATATTATTATGATGATATACGTCTGTCATCTCTCCATCCTTGGTGTGTACAATGGATTATAATAGCCTATATAATAAAAAGTAAATAATATAATCTATATAATATGTTATATAATGATATGTTTCATCTTAGTTATGCAGGCCAGAGCTCTGGTACATTCCAGGACGGCTCTATGTTGAACAACTTCAAAGTCTTCCATCTGTAACCCACACACATACGCACACACGCAGACAGACACACACACATAGATAAATTAACACGCACACACGCACGCATGCAAACACACAAACACACACACATAAACACACATACACACACAAATACATACAATAGTGCACGCACACACGCACGCACGCATGCACACAAACACACACACACAACGTACACACACACATATACGCACACACGCGCACACATAGACAAACGAACACGCACACAAGTAAACACAAATGCAGGCATGCATGCATGCATACACACACGCTCACACATAAATAGACACACACATACATAAACACACACACATGCACTCAAGCACGCAATCACACACATACACACACACACACAGAGGGCACTCACACCCGTACGCAAACACACACACATACAAACACGCACTAACGCACACACACACATACACACACACACACACACCAGACAAACACACACACACGCACACATAGACAAATGACACACACTAACAGTGAAGGTGTGAAATGTGAGGTTGTGGTATGGATTCATTGATTGGCTGCCGGCAGAGGACAGACGGGAGAGGGACAGACAGGAGGACAGACGGGAGAGGGACAGACAGGAGGACAGACGGGAGAGGGACAGACAGGAGGACAGACGGGAGAGGGACAGACAGGAGGACAGACGGGAGAGGGACAGACAGGAGGACAGACGGGAGAGAGACAGACAGCAGGACAGACAGGAGAGAGAGAGACAGGAGGACAGACGGGAGAGAGACAGACAGCAGGACAGACAGGAGAGAGAGACAGGAGGACAGACAGGAGAGAGAGAGACAGGAGGACAGACAGGAGAGAGAGAGAGACAGGAGGACAGACAGGAGAGAGAGGAGAGAAAGGAGAGCAGACAGGCACGAGAGACAGACAGGATAAAAAAAAATATATATATATATATATTATTTTTTTACAATAATATATATATTAATTTTTTTATATATATGTACAATATATATATATATATATATATATATATATATATATATATATATATATATATATATATATACTAATATACAACACAACCCAGTAGGCCTACCTCTACGTTAACAAGCAGAACACTGTATCTAAGATACATAAACATATAAATACATACATTAGTATGTTTACGCTCAGTTCACTGGGCCAGAATCATCTCTGCTGCATTTTAATAAACTCCACGGCCGGGTGGGAATGTTCACTGCTGTAATGCGATGTGTTTGTGCATTTCTGTGCTTGTGTGTGTGTGTGTGTGTGTGTGTGTGTGTGTGTGTGTAGTGTAATTTGGCATTTTTTTATTTTATTTGGCTATAAAAGTAAAATGGTATAAAGTAGTGAGTACAGGATTCATCTGGGCTGCTCTATAAAAATATAAAAGCTGTTGAACCATCCTACCGTCTGTCTGTCTGTCTGTCTGTCTGTCTGTCTGTCTGTCTGTCTGTCTGTCTGTCCCTCTGTATGTCTGTCCGTCTGTGTGTGTGTGTGTGTGTGTGTGTGTGTGTGTGTATGTGTGCGTGTTTGTGTATTTTTGTATGTCTGTATAGCTCATGCAACCCCATTCCTCTAAAACTACAGGTATTACAGTAGTAAAGATATTACAACATTATACTACTTGCATAGCAGTACTGCTAGGTTGTACTACAGCACTTCTAGGTGGTACTAAAGTACTACTAGGTTGTACTACATTACTTCTAGGTTGTACTACATTACTCTAGGTTGTACTACAGTGCTTCTAGGTTGTACTACAGTGCTTCTAGGTTGTACTACATTATTCTAGGTTGTACTATAGTGCTTCTGGGTTGTACTACATTACTTCTGGGTTGTACTACAGTGCTTTTAGGTTGTACTACATTATTCTAGGTTGTACTACAGTGCTTTAAGGTTGTACTACATTATTCTAGGTTGTGCTACAGTGTTTCAGGTTGTACTGCCTTACTTCTTGGTTGTACTGCCTTACTTCTAGGTTGTACTACAGTGCTTCTATGTTCGACTACGGCCATACTGCAGTACGTTGCCTGGTGAGAGCCGAGTTTACCAGGCGAACGATGGCCTCATGTGTGACTTCACTCACTGTTGACCAATCAGCTGTCAGAACCCAACCAGGTGGAGGCTTACATGACGGAGGTAAACATGGAGTCCAGGTCGACCACCCCCCCCCCCCCCCCCCCCCCCCCCCCCCGGGGGGAGAGACAGGAACATGGGCGGGAGAGATGGGGGAGAGACAGGAACATGGGGGGAGAGACGGGGGAGCAACAGGAACATGGGGGGGAGAGACGGGGGAAAGACAGGAACATGGGGGGAGAGCCGGTCGAGAGACGGGGGAGAGACCGGAACATGGGGTGACCCCTCAATGCCGGGCTGCCCCTAAACAACACCTTCACCTCTAAAAACTCTTATGTTCGTTTTTAACAATAGCGAACAATGCTGTTTCATTTAATACTGTTATTATAAATTATGTTAAAGGAAATACATTTATATTTAATACTCGTACATTTAATACTACTACATGAAATACTATTAGAGTGAATTGTTAGAGAGAGAGAGAGAGAGAGAGAGAGAGAGAGAGAGAGAGAGAGACAGATGGAGAGAGAGACAAAGACAGAAAGAGAGAGAGACGTTGAGAGAGAGAGAGAGATAGACAGTGAGACAGATAGAGAAAGAGAGAGTGAGAGAGACAGAGAAAGAGCGACAGAGAGAGAGAGAGAGAGAGAGAGAGAGATGCTATATATATAGAGACAGAGATGCTATATAGAGAGATAGAGAGATGCTATAGAGAGAGAGGAATGCTATAGAGAGAGAGAGAGAGAGAGAGAGAGAGAGTGATGCTATAGAGAGAGAGAGTGATGCTATAGAGAGAGCGATGCTATAGAGAGAGAGAGTGATGCTATAGAGAGAGTGATGCTATAGAGAGAGAGAGTGATGCTATAGAGAGAGTGATGCTATAGAGAGAGAGAGTGATGCTATAGAGAGAGAGATGCTATAGAGAGAGAGAGTGATGCTATAGAGAGAGTGATGCTATAGAGAGAGAGATGCTATAGAGAGAGAGAGTGATGCTATAGAGAGAGTGATGCTATAGAGAGAGAGATGCTATAGAGAGAGAGAGTGATGCTATAGAGAGAGTGATGCTATAGAGAGTGCGATGCTATAGAGAGAGAGAGTGATGCTATGGAGAGAGAGATGCTATAGAGAAAGAGATGCTTCAGAGAGAGATCCATAGAGAAAGACAGCGTGTGTGACACACGCCGTCTCAGAAACATGTTTAATAATAATAATCCCTACGTTTTAATATGATAACATTTAATAATAAAACAATCTGGTGTAATAATAGCATATGTTACAATATGTAATACCATGTAATACTATATAACATCATTATATGATAACATTTCATAATAATTATTTCATATTTAATTATAGTATCATATTTAATTCTAATAGCAAACATAACTGTATTATGACTATATTATGTAATAATATATCTATTAAGTAAATATAATCGACCATGTTATAATAAGATAACATGTAAAAATAATACTATCATGTATAACAAGTTATTTCATTTTTAGGAAATATAATATATTATGTAATAATATGATAACATCTAATAATAATACTATCATATATAATAGTTTTATCATATTTATTAATAATATACTATGCAATAATATGATAACATTTAATGATAATACTATCATATACAACAATAGTTTTGGCCCTTTTATTCATAATAATATAATATGTTATTATATGACAACATGTAATAATAAGACTTTCACATATAATAAGTTATATCATGTATGAGAACATTACATTATAATTTGGTCACATATTAATATCATATTTGACAATAATAATATACTATCTAATAAAATGAGAACATATCATTATATTATCATCATGTACAATTATATTAATCTCATATTTTATACTTATAATATATTATTTAATAATATGGAAACGAAATAGGGATGTTAGAATTTATAACACCAGTTATATCATATTTAAGAGTGGATACATAATTACGATGTAATTATACAAAAAGATTAGAAACATGACATGTTTATATAAGATGAGAATCTTTAATATGATAATGTGTAACATTAATTTCTTATTAACAATAGCATAAAGTGAAATAATAATATATTATAAACATGTAACAATAATAGTAATGAGACTAATAATCCAAAAACAATAAAACCTAATTAATTTAATTAGTATATGGTACGCTTTTTATTAATTTAATAATGAATTAATGTATTAATAGTGTGATAAAATGTAATAAAAATAACAGATGGGTGTTAGTAATTCTACACGCGTGTGAAGTCGCGGTGCGGAGCGCGTAAAACCACATGAAGTCTGTTCCCTGAATGGAGCGCTCCTCACTCACAGAACCTCTGAGTGAGGCTCTGTGAGTGCTCGGCCTAGCCCCCTCCCCCCCCAGGAGAGGGTTCACCACCACTAGGACCTAGCCCCCACCCTCCCCCCCTAGGAGAGGGGTCACCACCACCAGTAACACCACCAGTCCTGCCACCAGGGGTGGACTGGTGTGTTCTGAAAGGGGCAGAACGCAGGGCGTCGGCACCGGTGACAAGGTCACCACAGGGAGCCGTCGAACGGTTCCGCTCCTCTTCCGTCTGCAGCTTCAGTCTCCTCAACGAGAACATCTCTGAGCCTCTGAAGAGCGCTCAGCTAGCCGCCGCAGAGCGCTGGCGGCTAGCTGGCCGCCTGCAGAGCTCTGATGTGTTGGACAGGTTAGCTGCTGGCCAGCCTCCAGCCCGTCTGTGGGGCGGCAGGCTGCCAGCTAGTCTGGTTGGAGGCTACCGCCTGGTTGGAGGCCACAACCTGGTTGGAGGCTACCGCCTGGTTGGAGGCTACAGACTGGTTGGAGGCTACCGCCTGGTTGGAGGCTACAGACTGGTTGGAGGCTACAGCCTGGTTGGAGGCTACCGCCTGGTTGGAGGCTACAGCCTGGTTGGAGGCTACAGCCTGGTATGTGGCTACCGCCTGGTTGGAGGTTACCGCCTGGTTTGAGGCTACAGCCTGGTTGGAGGCTACTGCCTGGTTGGAGGCTACAGACTGGTTTGAGGCTACAGCCTCTACCTGCCGGCCAGCCTCCCACCTCCAGACCAACGGCTCAGCGCTCGGCTACTGGGAGACTGACCTCCTAATCCTGGGTCTGGACTGGAGGAGACCGTACCACCCTGGACCCGACAGTAGACCAGACCACTAGACCGGTCTGGACCGGCCTAGAGGTCGTACCACCCTGGACCCTACATTAGACCAGACCACTAGACTGGTATGGTCTAGAAAATTTTGAATTTGGTAGATTTTATTTCCTGTAATCTGATGCATTTTGGGGATGGCCACTACCTATTACCTATTACGTACTATTTATTCAGATTCATAGCCTACATCTTGACATGACTTGCAGGGCCTGGACAAGCTTACACTGCATATACACTTACTTTTCATAGACTTACTTTATGGCCATTCTACCAGCCATTGCTATTTGACCCATGGGTCACCCATTATTTTGATATTTAGGCAAATCATGATCACCTATAGCATTCATTTTTTGTGAGGCTCAATGTCTATTTCAAATGCATTTAGAAATATGGAACAGTTGCTTCAGAATGTTTAAATGCTACAGGCCGAAAGATTAAATTAATATGTAACTTACTTGCTCTTTTTAAGTATAACATTGCTTGGGGAGTCCAATTCCTCCACTGAAAAGGGTGGAAAGTGCTTTTACAACTCTCTGCTAGTTAGCGCTCTATCTCTTCTCTGCATGTAGTTGTGTTGCGCGAATGCTGCTGAGGGAGGTAGCCTATTTGCATGATTCGCTGAATTGCCCAATCATGTGGTGATAAAAAAATATTAAAAACAATGCCATTGGTCTGGGGCGCACAAAATTGCGACCCAAAATTGAATTTTCATGCGCCAATGATAAGCTGTCTCTGCTTGATGGACAGCAAAAAGTTTGCGAGCTCACATTGACTTCAACGCCCCTGACTTGAAGGAGGGCTTTATCTCAAATGACCAATGACAAGCCTAGCCCAAAGAATGGACGTTCAGACGCATTTAAATGGTTGCTGGCGAGGCAAGTAGCCTTACGGTCCATCACACAATTCAACAAGGGTAAACCCTATTTATTTTTGTTGGTTTACTTCATATTTGCAATGGTTTATTCATCACAGTTGGCAGATATATTCAAGTGAATATTTCACGGAGAGGCGGCGCCCTAGGGCCCTCTATTGACCCTCCGCCACTGGGTCAGACCGTAGTAGAGGAGAGTACAGTGGTTCAGACCGGATGAGGCGCTGGAGGTGTTCTGAGGATGTGTTCTGAGCGGCTGGAGCTGTGGCTGTGTTCAACATCAGCAGTTTAACGGATCCAGGAGGATATCACTGAGACCGCCGGTCGCCCGCTGCTCCTCCACTCCTCCTCCGACGCCCATCAGCATAACCATCAACACAGAGTTTAATTTTGACCTGCTTCCTGCGGAGCACAGCCTCACTGGGTCATAATAACACTCCCAGCCCCTCCCCCTTCCTCCCCTCTCCCTTTCCTACTCCCTCCTCCCCCTCTCCCTGTCTCTCTCTCTCTCTCTCTCTCTCTCCTTCTCTCTCTCTCTCATAGAGAGAGGGAGAGAAGGATAGAGAGAGAGAGAGAGAGAGATGGGTGTCTCTCTCTCTCTCTCTCTCTCTCTCTCTCTCTCCCTACCTCCCCCTCCCCATCTGACCGGTCATCGGGGTCAGACCTTTGTTGTCCCGGGACGTCCCAGCAGGAGACCGGAGGAGGTCCCAGCAGGAGACCAGCGGAGGTCCCAGCAGGAGACCGGAGGAGGTCCCAGCAGGAGACAGAGCTCGGCTCCGCCGCTGTCTGAATAATTCAGTTGACACGACCCGCATGACACTAAAAGCCACGGCCTCAATGGCCCAGGGGCCACTCTTGGAGGAGGAGGAGGAGGAGGAGGAGGAGGAGGAAGCATTGTGGGTCTCCTGGTTGGCTGGTCCACCAGGTGGAGGTTCCAGGTGGAGGTTCCTGGCGGCCACGCTAGATGTTCTGGTGGTTTCAGGGTGAGCTCCTCTGGAGCTTTAAGAGCAGATATATTGGTGGCTCCAGATGGATGTATCTTTAATAAGCCCCTCAGTCTCAGTCTTCATTCTCCAGTATTCAGTATTCAGTATTCCGTTTCGGGCCGTGACCTACTTTACTCCCAAAACCGCTGACAAGCGCAGAAGAAAAGCAATAGTTTTCTTGGTGGTTGTGTTTCTTCTAAGTATTCTCGAACTGCTGTCCTTCTGTTTGGCTAATACCCTGGTTCGCCCTGCAGAGAGCAAACACTCAACCTCTCGTTCCTGGTGATCATGGCACACAGCGCCACTACTCATGACAGGAGGCGGGGCTCACATCCTGGTGGTCGGGTTCGGGCTGGTTTAGCGGTTGCAGAGAGATTTGTGTGTCTGAGGGGGTGATGGTACTGTGTCTGGGTGTGAGGGAGGTGATGGTACTGTGTCTGGGTGCAGTTGTCAGGGGGGTGATGGTAGCGTCTGAATCTCTGTTTCGTATTCACGCAGCGTTTCACTGGATGCTGATTTCCCCCTCAGAGCGCCGGGAAGCATGGCTGAAATCACGAAAGGCCACAAAGGAAAATAACTGTAATTATATAATTATTCCATCTTATTTCATGTCCACTGTCCAGCCCCTGCTCTCATTGATGTGGTGCACAGCCGCAGTTCTTCAGGTTGATTCTGAAGCGGCAGTTCTTCAGGTTGATCCTGGATGGTTAAGGGTTCTGCATCAGTTGACTGGTTAAGGGTTCTACGTCAGCTGACTGGTTAAGGGTTCTACTGGCTGACTGGTTAAGGGTTCTTCTGGCTGACTGGTTAAGGGTTCTACGTCGGCTGACTGGTTAAGGGTTCTACGTCGGCTGACTGGTTAAGGGTTCTGCGTCGACTGACTGGTTAAGAGTTCTGCATCAGTTGACTGGTTAAGGGTTCTGCGTTTGCTGACTGGTTAAGGGTTCTACGTCGGCTGACTGGTTAAGGGTTCTGCGTCGGCTGACTGGTTAAGCGTTCTACGTCGGCTCACTGGTTAAGGGTTCTGCTTCGGCTGACTGGTTAAGGGTTCTGCGTCGACTGACTGGTTAAGGGTTCTGCGTCGGCTGACTGGTTAAGGGTTCTGCGTCGGCTGACTGGTTAAGGGTTCTGTGTCGGCTGACAGGTTAAGGGTTCTGCGTCAGCTGACTGGTTAAGGGTTCTGCGTCGGCTGACTGGTTAAGGGTTCTGCATCAGTTGACTGGTTAAGAGTTCTGCATCAGTTGACTGGTTAAGGGTTCTGCGTCGGCTGACTGGTTAAGGGTTCTGCGTCGGCTGACTGGTTAAGGGTTCTGCGTCGGCTGACTGGTTAAGGGTTCTATGTCGGCCGACTGGTTAAGGGTTCTGCGTCGGCTGACTGGTTAAGGGTTCTGTGTCGGCTGACTGGTTAAGGGTTCTGCGTCGGCTGACTGGTTAAGGGTTCTGCGTCGGCTGACTCGTTAAGGGTTCTGCATCAGTTGACTGGTTAAGAGTTCTGCATCAGTTGACTGGTTAAGGGTTCTGCGTCGGCTGACTGGTTAAGGGTTCTGCGTCGGCTGACTGGTTAAGGGTTCTGCATCAGTTGACTGGTTAAGAGTTCTGCATCAGTTGACTGGTTAAGGGTTCTGCGTCGGCTGACTGGTTAAGGGTTCTGCGTCGGCTGACTGGTTAAGGGTTCTGCGTCGGCTGACTGGTTAAGGGTTCTATGTCGGCCGACTGGTTAAGGGTTCTGTGTCGGCTGACTGGTTAAGGGTTCTGCTTTGGCTGACTGGTTAAGGGTTCTGAGTCGGCAGCTCCGAGGTGGCGGTGTTTGAGTAAAGAGTGCAGCAGCGTCAAGCGCCGCTTTGAACACGTTGCGGCAGGTTTGCTTCCTCCGCCGTGGAAACAGTAATCACACGGCGAGACCCCGTGAGAAATAAGGAGCGCTTCCGAGAACCACAAAGTGCACAGTCCCGGCCGACGCGGTGCAGTAATTAGACGTGATGAGCAGAGCAGCTTGTTTTGAGGCTACAACACCGTACAGGTAACCTAGGTTACCAGCATGTTGTGATGGAGAGGAGAGGAGAAGATACGGATGGAAACAGATACAGCCGACAGTATGGCTGCTGCTCCGTAATCATAAGTCCATCTCCGGCAATTTCATTAAAAGGTGAATTTGGCTGCGTGTGCGGTTTTCTCCTCTAAAGATTCGATGAATAAATAAAGCGGTCGCGTCTGTGTTTGGGGGGGTTTGTAAACATCTCTGCTCTACTTACGTTGGGTTCGGTCGCTGGGAGAATCCAGTTTATTAAATTATTATATTATTAAACTCACTGATAGAAAGATGTTATTCAGCCAATAAAACATACAGAGATAGAGAGAGAGAAGTATAAAGATGGTTAGAGAGATTGAGAGAGGGGGAGAGAGAGAGTGAGAGAAAGAAGGGGGTGTACGATGGTATATATGAGTGAATCCTATTCATTAGCACGCAGTGTATCTCCATCTTTACGTCTATGCCCTAGACCTGTCTCTCTGCCTGTCTCTCTGCCAGTCTGTCTGCCTGACTGAAGGAACTGGCTATTAAGTAACCAGTTAACCGAGACTTATAGAGGAGCTGAAATAGAACTGGGAGAATGAAGGAACGAGAGAGAGAGTGCAACGAAGTAAAGATGGAGAGAGAGGAGAGTAGGAGTGAAGAGGAGAGGAGAAGGAGCAGGGAGGAGGAGAGAGAGATGAATTATGCAGAGCTGTCAGAGCTATTGTTGGAGGTGCTGAGTTAAAGAGAGCTGGGTCTGTTCTCAGAAGCTCCATCATCTCGCTCCTCCCTCTCCTTCTCCTTTCTCCTCCTCCTCCTCTCTCCTCCTCTCCTCCTCTTCTCTCCTTCCTCCCCTCCTCCTCCTCTCTCTTCTCCTCTCTCTTCTCCTTCTCTCTTCTCCTCTCCCCTCCAAGAGGGAGAGGAGCAGGAGGAGACAGAGGAGCACCACTCATAGTGTATTTATGGTCTTCACTGAGCAGAAGTGAAGGTGTGTCTCTGCTGTCTGTGAAGACGGACGACATCACTGACCGCCGACCGGCTCCGACACTTCTTCACGCCAAACGAGGCAGACGTGGGGCGCTGTAGGTCAGGGGCCGTCAGGGGGGCCGGGTGGGGGGGGGAGGGGGGGGGGGGGTGATAGTGCTACGCTCCGTAGCGCAAATGCTTTCTCCCGGATCACCGCTTGCCGTGACTGCTGCGGTCATGTGATGGCTGCAGTCAGCACTCTCTCCGCTAGACGCTGCTGGGCTACGGCACGGGACCTGGAGCACGCCTAGACCAGGTCTAACCAAGACCTGGAGCACGCCTAGACCAGGTCTAACCCAGGACCTGGAGCACGCCTAGACCAGGTCTAACCAAGACCTGGAGCACGCCTAGAGCAGGTCTAACCCAGGACCTGGAGCACGCCTAGACCAGGTCTAACCAAGACCTGGAGCACGCCTAGACCAGGTCTAACCCAGGACCTGGAGCACGCCTAGACCAGGTCTAACCAAGATCTGGAGCACGCCTAGACCAGGTCTAACCCAGGACCTGGAGCACGCCTAGACCAGGTCTAACCCAGGACCTGGAGCACGCCTAGACCAGGTCTAACCCAGGACCTGGAGAACACCTTAATCAGGTCTAACCCAGACCTGGAGCACACCTCAACCAGGTCTAACCCAGACCTGGAGCACGCCTAGACCAGGTCTAACCAAGACCTGGAGCACGCCTAGACCAGGTCTAACCCAGGACCTGGAGCACGCCTAGACCAGGTCTAACCCAGGACCTGGAGCACGCCTAGACCAGGTCTAACCCAGGACCTGGAGCACGCCTTAACCAGGTCTAACCCAGGACCTGGAGAACACCTTAACCAGGTCTAACCCAGGACCTGGGGCACACCTTAACCAGGACTAACCCAGGACCTGGAGCACGCCTAGAGCAGGTCTAACCCAGACCTGCAGCACGCCTAGACCAGGTCTAACCCAGGACCTGGAGAACACCTTAATCAGGTCTAACCCAGACCTGGAGCACACCTTAACCAGGTCTAACCCAGACCTGGAGCACACCTTAACCAGGTTTAACCCAGACTTGGGGCACACCTTAACCAGGTCTAACCCAGACCTGGAGCACGCCTAGACCAGGTCTAACCCAGGACCTGGGGCACACCTTAACCAGGTCTAACCCAGACCTGGAGCACGCCTAGACCAGATCTAAACCAGGTCTAAACCAGGTCTAAACCAGCCCCTCACATTCACAGGAGGCATTTGTAATAGCAGGAGAACCACAAAGGAACACAGAGGAACAGCAGAGAGACTAAAGAGTTATTCTGGGTTAGTCCGAGTTAGTCTCGGTTAGTCTGAATTAGTCAGAGTGAGTCAGAAGAGTTAGTCTGAGTTAGTCTGAGTGATTCAGAGTTGGCCTGTTAGCCTAAAGCACCACCTCTGATTGGAGTGCGGATCTAATCCGGCTGATCAATCAATCTGTTCCGCCCATAGAGGAGGCGGGGCATGTCTCACCCTGCCCACATCTCTCGGCCAATAAGGAGCGAGCAGGGCGATGTGCCGGCAGAGAGGAGGTCTGTGTGATGGCGTGTGTTGTGTGGCGTGCTGGGGGGGGGGGAGGAGTCTGATTGGTCCGCAGCCACCAGGGAACACAGATATCACCGTCCTGACGGCGCCAGGCGGCATGGACATGGCCTAGAAACACTGTCATTACTGGCCTGCCTCTCTCTCTCTGACTCTCTCTCCCTCTCTCTCTCTCTCTCTCTCTCTCTCTCTGACTCTCTCTCCCTCTCTCTCTCTCTCTCTCTCTCTCTCTCTCTCTCTCTCCTCTCTCTCCCTCTCTCTCTCTCTCTCTCTCTGACTCTCTCTCGCTCTCTGACTCTCTCTCCCTCTCTGTCCTTCTCTCTCTCTCTGTCCTCCTCCCCCCCTCTCTCTCTCTCTCTCTCTCTCTGTCCCTCTCTCTCTCGTCTCTAAGGGACAGGGTTGTTCTCTGAGTCTCCCTGGAAGTCTTTGACGCTTGATGTGAACTGAAGAGATTTCATCGGGGAGAAGCAGAGCGAGACTTCCTCTAACTCGGTCTGCAGCGGAGGGGGTGCGCACAGAGCATGCAGCTGACACACAAAGACTTTGGTAGAAACACCAGTGCTGTGTTCCGATATCCATACTTCCACGAGTACACTTAAACGTAACACACTATCCACATTCACTAAGTGCGCTGATTTTCAGACGTCAGTGTCGTTCCAAATCGAATACTGCGCGGTGAACTAACCGGAAATTACGATTCCTCGTCCTCCGCAATAAACATCCCGTTTTTGAACGGTGAACTCGCCTAGCAGCTGTGAAAAGCTATAAAAGCTATAAAAACTACAATAGCCGCCAATGTTGGCTCAGCCTGGCTCTGCATCTTCGGCTACGTAGCTAAGATGGCTGCCGTTGAGTACGAAAAGTGTACACCGATCCACACTCAGCGGTTTGACGGTTTTCAGTACACCATTCTGGTCCTTTCAGTACACTTCTTTTCGCCCCGATCTTAATTGGAACGCCCTCAAACTAAGTAGAGTTAGTATGCGAAGTATGGATATTGGAACACAGCACTGGTCTCACACCAGGTCTCACTCTTTGTCTCATCCAAGGTGGATACCAGGTGCAGACCAGGTGCACACCAGATCCAGACCAGGTTGAGACCAAATGCAGACCAGGTGCAGAACAGATTCAGACCAGGTTGAGACCAGGTGCAGAACAGATTCAGACCAGGTTGAGACCAGGTGCAGACCAGGTGCAGAACAGATTCAGACCAGGTTGAGACAAGGTGCAGACCAGGTGCAGAACAGATTCAGACCAGGTTGAGACCAGGTGCAAAACAGGTTAAGACCAGGTTCAGACCGGGTGCAGACCAGATTCAGACCAGATTCAGACCAGGTAGAGACCAGGTTGAGACCAGGTGCAGACCAGATTCAGACCAGGTAGAGACCAGGTTGAGACCAGGTGCAGACCAGATTCAGACCAGGTAGAGACCAGGTTGAGACCAGGTGCCGGTGGTGCCTCGGTGCTCTGAGGACTCGCTCCTCAGCGACCAGGGAGGGTGCTTGGGGTGCAGGCGTGTTCAGACTCCTCCTTGGAGGTGAACTCGTCATGCATGTGGGACCACAGCTCACAGTCTGGTGGGTAACGGCCGGGAGCATCCAGGCTAAAGCTAGATTAATGAATGACTATATGAAGTCAGATATATAGTGGGGGAGACGGGGGTAGGGGGGAGGTGAGGGGGAGACGGGGGAGACGGGAGGGTCTTCTGTTCTTCAGAAGATAAAGTCCATGGCTTCAAGTCTCTTTTCTCTCTCTCTCTCTCTTTCACTCTCTCTCTCTCTCTCTCTCTCCCTCTCTCTCTCTCCCTCTCTCTCTCTCTCTCTCTCTCTCTCTCTCTCTCTCTCTTTCTTTCACTCTCTCTCTCTCTCTCTCTCTCTCTCTCTCTCTCTCTCTCTCTCTCTCTCTCTCTCTCTCTCTCTGTCACTGCAGGGTTGACAGAGCAGAGGTGGGCGAGAGACTTTGGTCCGGGACGCGGGAGAGGACCAGATTCCAGGACCAGGACCAGGTTCAGAACCAGGACCAGGACCAGGACCAGGACCAGGACCAGGACCAGGACCCGGTCCAGGGGCGGGGGAGACCCAGCATGCTGGCAGCATGGAGCCGGTGAGGGGGTCCCGGCCCTTCTGCTCGCTGTCCAAGAGAAGCGAGGGAGAGCGAGAGGGGGAGAGAGAGAGGAGGTGTCGCGTGCCCACCCAGGCCTCCTACAGCTCCAGTGAGACACTGCAGGCCGTGGAGGAGCCGGGGACCCGCCTGCTGCTGGGGGCCCGGGCCCCCCCCGCCCCCCAGCAGGGAGACCCTCGAGCACAGCCGGCCAGGTGAGACCCCCGGACACTCACCTTTAAAACACTTACCCTGAAACCCTCACCACAAAGGACTCACCCTGAAACACTCACCACAAAGGACTAACCCTGAAACACTGAAACACTGAAACACTCACCCTGAAACCCTCACCACAAAGGACTAACCCTGAAACACTGAAGCACTGAAACACTCACCCTGAAACACTCACCACAAAGGACTAACCCTGAAACACTGAAACACTCACCACAAAGGACTAACCCTGAAACACTGAAGCACTGAAACACTCACCCTGAAACCCTCACCACAAAGGACTAACCCTGAAACACTGAAACACTCACCACAAAGGACTAACCCTGAAACACTGAAACACTCACCACAAAGGACTAAACCTGAAACACTGAAACACTCACCACAAAGGACTAACCCTGAAACCCTCACCACAAAGGACTAACCCTGAAACACTGAAGCACTGAAACACTCACCCTGAAACACTTACCACAAAGGACACACCCTGAAACACTCACCACGAACGACTAACCCTCAGACAATCACGAACAATCATTAAAAATTCTCGCCCTTAAAAAAATATTCACACTAACCCTTTCTCTGACTGGTAAGAACCCTGAAACCTTTAAACACTAACCTTTACAACACTCACCCTGAAAGACTGAAACACTCACCCTTAAAACACTCATCCTTAAAACACTCACCCTTAAAAAAAGTCCAACCCTAACCCTTATTAAGATAGCCTTTTTTGTCATTGTACAGTCGCCTATCTACTCTTACCTGGCCGGACCGGTAAAAGAAAGAAGAAAACTGAAAGACTCACCTGACACACTCACCCTGAAAGAATATCCTTGAAAGACTAACCCTTACCCTTACATGGTTTGGTGAACGCTGTCAGGAACCGTTCTTGATTGACGTGAAGCACGACCAATCAGGGGGGCACTGGGAGCATCACTCCTAGTAAAGCCATGAAACAAACCTCTCTGGCTCACCTCTGGGAGTGACAAGACTGACAGCCAATGAAAACCCCCCGTTAATACGCACCCCAAACCCTGAACCCTGACCTTGACCCTTAACATCTGCATGAAACACTTAACCCAACACTACCCTTAACTTAGCCTCACTCCACCCTGACGATGAGAGGAGAGGAGGAGGTGTTTCCTCTGTCTGATTCTATTTTACAGTTTGAATAATTATATATAATTACGTTAAATATAGGAGGACCTGCTCAGAGAATAACTCTCACTTCAGTAATTAAAGAAAGCAGTACTTTTATGGAGCTCATCCTCCTTGTGAAAGTGTAATCAGAGCGATTCTCCATAATGCGCTCAGGTAATCACCCTCTAAAGAATTTATAGGATTTTAATGACGAATTTATAGGATTTTAATGACGTTTGGGTAGAAGTTGTTTTCCTTGATCTTTTCAAGCATTCATTTAATTTTTATTTGATGGCGTAATAAATTACTTTTTATTCTTGTTTTTCTGCTCCTGGTTCTACGATTTAAAAAATAATAATTTAGGCCTAATATTGAATAATATTATGACCACATTTTGCAGTGAAAGAAACAGTAGAACAATACTAATCAATATGAAGAGTTATTCTGCTGTGGTTTGAACAGACAAACAGAAAACACATTTCCTCTGGATCGTTCAGTCAGAAAATATATATTGTCTTGGAGATTATTTTATAATTTTAAAGATTGTATGTTTGCCATAAATTTATTATTTTTCTTTAATATATAATTATGCAAATAATTACTTTTTGGGAATGAAAGACTTTTAATTAAGCTTCGTCTGGATGAATTGTTTAAACTGCAGCAAAATATTTATTTCTTTTGAATCTGTAAATGTAAAATGCTCGACATACAATAGGTGATATTTATAAAACTAATTTGGGAGAAATTTAAATTAATTCTTTGATTTTAATTATGTGGTTTTAGCTCTCATTGTTCCATTTTCTTTTCTACTCTGAATTATTCAGGATTGTTGGAAATCTGTCAAGGGACTCCCTTTTTGGTTTTAATTGATTTATCTTTCGTGAATATATTGTATTGATACTTCATCAGCAATCATGAAACCAGATAATCAAATCCATTTGAATTTGGCAAAGAGCTGGGTCGTGTTTTTAGAGGTTTTCGTTTTTTAGTTTTTACCTTGTTAGCGTTCCAAGGACTTTGTCAAGCATTTTTGATATTATGAGATATTATTTACATGTTATTGTATAATATGTGTTCATCTGTTAACATGCTAATGTCTTCACATGCTTATGTGTTAACATGTTATCCTGTTTCAGGTGTTAATGTGTTAACATGTTTACGTGTATACGTGTTCAAATATTGACATGTTTATGTGTTAACATGATTACGTGTTAACATGTTTATTTGTGAACATATTTGCGTTTCCATGTTAACGCGTCTCGTGTCTCTGTGCTCCAGGTGTTAATGTGTTAACATGTCCATATGTTAACATGTGTCTCTGTGCTCCAGGCGTTAACATGTCTGTATGTTAACGTGTCCGTATGTTAACCTGTGTCTCCAGGCCAGGCCTTCTCCCTGAGGCAGCTGGGGGTCTGCGAGCCGTCCACGCGGCGCGGCTTCGCTCTGTGTCCCAAGACGGGGCTGTCCCAGCCGCTCAGCCGCTTCTCCCGGGGCCCCGCGGCCCCCCAGGGCCATGAGGCCGGCTCCCCGGAGCAGGGCCTGGTGCTGTGGGGCCGGGGGGCCCGCTCAGGGGCCCGCTCCGGACAAAGCTCCTGTCTGTCCAGCCGCTCCAACTCAGCCCTCACCCTGACGGACACCGAGATGGACAACGACGGCGACATGGGTGAGTCCCGCCCCTCTGTGTCTCTGGTGCTGCTGGCAGCCGGTTGGTCGGCTGTGTTCTCGGCGCTGCAGCTGATTGGTTGACTGTGGGCTCAGCTGAATTGTCAATTGTGGGCTCAGCTGATTGGTCAGCTGTGGGCTCAGCTGATTGGTCGGCTGTGTTCTCAGAGCTGCAGCTGATTGGTCGACTGTGGGCTCAGCTGATTGGTCGACTGTGTTCTCAGCGCTGCAGCTGATGGGTCGACAGTGTTCTCAGCGCTGCAGCTGATTGGTCGACTGTGTTCTTGGCGCCTCAGCTTATTGGTCGACTGTGAGCTCAGCTGATTGGGTCGACTGCGTTCTCGGCACTGCAGCAGATGAAAGCAGAAGCATGAAAAGTGGAATTCCATCTGTGGACGCTTTCAAACAGAGAAGAAAGAGACGTCGCGAAGCCTCAGATGTTCCCTGATGGGGGGGGCTGTGATTGGAGGGACGGAGCCGGCGTGTGATTGGCCGGGAGGCGCTGTACTGCAGCAGAGGGATCAAAGCGCCGGTTTCTTAGCTGCTGTTCCATCACCTGGCCCTCTCCACAGGGGGCGGGGTTTGGTCCGGTCTCCCCGGGGCTTGTGGGTAATAATCTGAGTGTCTCCGTCCGGCTCCGCCAGCTGGGAACAATGAGGATTAAACGCTCAAACGGTTTGAAGTGCAAATCGGATCGGGGTTGAAACCCGAGAACGCAGAGTCCGGGATCCCAGGCCCCGCCCCTCTGGACCCCGGACTCTAACCTCATCTCCGCTTCATGGGAAACCCTGTTTAGGACGAGTGTGTTCATGTATTCGTGTCCATGTGTTCACAGCCCTATCCTTACCTCCACCCTCCTCTCAGCGGGGGTGGGGGCTTCTCTCTCTGGGGGCGTCGCCTCCCGGTTGGCGAGGTGTTGATCCTCATAGCTCCATGTTTAGGAGCTAGGTCTGGTCTGGGGGGGAGGGCCCCCCAAGTCTTGTCTGAGGTGGGCAGGACCCCCCAGGTCCGGTCTGGGGAACCCTTCAGCCGAACCTTTCCGTTCCTCCTCAGGTGAACTGATCCGGATCGGTCCGGTTCAGCGGTCCAGCTCTACAAATGGCAGCGTGCTCAGAGCGGTATTTGTTTGAGTGTTTGGCCTTTTGCTTCAGTTCAATACACTGAATACATGCATGAGCTGGTGCCTGCGTGGTGTGTCTGCACGTGTGTGTGTGTGTGTGTGTGTGTGCGCATGCGAGTCTGTGTGTGTGCATGTGTGCGTGGTTGTGTATATGTGTGTGTTCATGAATGTGTGTTGCCTTACATAGAGATAGTGACACACAAACACACACACACACACACACACACACACACACACACACACACACACACACACACACACACACACACACCAGTCTCACAGAAAGGTCCTGATTGGTGGTTCTAGAGAGAGAGAAAAAAAAATATCAATAATCCATTTATTTTCCATGAGGTGTTTGTTGACAACTTACTGCTGGCCAGGATATGAACATAAGTGTGATTTGAAATGTGGATTTATATTCTCAACAAAGTCCTGAATCCATTCAGTTGTACTACTACTAATACTACTGCTGCTAGCTAGTGACATGGATCTACTGGTTCTACGTTCTTCTAGTCATGACTATGTAGTGATCTACTAGTCATTTCTGAGCGAAGCCTGATCTACTAGTTATGAGTGCAGTTCTAGTGCCGTTGGAGTAGTGATCTACTAGTCCTGTCTGAGTGTAGTTCTAGTGCCGTCGGTGTAGTACTCTAATGGGCTGTAGTACTCTAGTAGTGTAGTACTCTAGTAGTGATCTACTGGTCTTGTCTGAGTGCAGTTCTGGTGCTGTTAGTGTAGTGATCTGCTGGTCCTGTCTGAGAGTAGTTCTAGTGGCTCGTCTGGGCTTCCTTTATCGCAATAAGGCCTCCTTCACCCGTGCAGCCAAACATACGCTCGTCAAAATGACCATCCTACCCATATTCGACTATGGCGAATCCATGTACAGAATGGCATCTCACTCCACTCTCAGTAAATTGGACCCACTCCACCATTCCGCCATTCGCTTTGCCACTCGGGCTCCATTAACCACTCCCCACTGCGACCTATATAACCTGGTAGACTGGACTTCCCTTCACACCAAACGGCTCCATCACTGGTTTCTGCTCATCTACAAAACCATTCTTGGCATTACACCTCTCTACCTCTCTTCCCTTCTGCACCTCTCCCACCCTGCCCGCAATCTAAGGTCCAGAGCATTCATCAACCTCTCCATCCCCAAAGTCTGCACCGTCTTCGGACGCAGTGCCTTCCGGTTCGCTGCAGCCTTTGACTGGAACACCCTACAAAACACCCTTCAACTTTCTGTCTTCACCTCTCTCTCTGTCTTCAAAAAATCTGCAACAAATCAAAGTTGACCCCTGCACTTGCTAAACAGGCCTTCTTGTCATGCCCTTGTGATTAACTGTTTTATTGTATTGTATTGTATTGTATTGTATTGTATTGTATTGTATTGTATTGTATTGTATTGTATTGTATTGTTCTAAGTGTAATTTATATAACCTTGTTTTCACTTTTAGCACTCCCCTCCCACTTCCCCTTAAAGAGCTTTTAGCTCTTTTCAGGCTGCACTTGAAAATAAGAATTTTGTTCTTAATTTGCTTGCTTGGGTAAATAAAGGTTAATAATAATAATAATAATAATAATAATAATAATAATAATAATATATGTATAGAGATCTACTGGTCTTGTCTGAGTGCAGTTCTAGTGCTGTCAGTGTAGTGATCTACTGGTCCTGTCTGAGTGTAGTTCTAGTGCTGTCAGTATAGAGATCTACTGGTCCTGTCTGAGTGTAGTTCTAGTGCTGTCAGTATAGAGATCTACTGGTCCTGTCTGAGTGTAGTTCCAGTGCTGTCAGTATAGAGATCTACTGGTCCTGTCTGAGTGTAGTTCTAGTGCTGTCAGTATAGAGATCTACTGGTCCTGTCTGAGTGTAGTTCTAGTGCTGTCAGTATAGAGATCTACTGGTCCTGTCTGAGTGTAGTTCTAGTGCTGTCAGTATAGAGATCTACTGGTCCTGTCTGAGTGTAGTTCTAGTGCTGTCAGTATAGAGATCTACTGGTCCTGTCTGAGTGTAGTTCTAGTGCTGTCAGTATAGAGATCTACTGGTCCTGTCTGAGTGTAGTTCTAGTGCTGTCAGTACAGAGATCTACTGGTCCTGTCTGAGTGTAGTTCTAGTGCTGTCAGTATAGAGATCTACTGGTCCTGTCTGAGTGTAGTTCCAGTGCTGTCAGTATAGAGATCTACTGGTCCTGTCTGAGTGTAGTTCTAGTGCTGTCAGTATAGAGATCTACTGGTCCTGTCTGAGTGTAGTTCTAGTGCTGTCAGTATAGAGATCTACGGGTCCTGTCTGAGTGTAGTTCTAGTGCTGTCAGTACAGAGATCTACTGGTCCTGTCTGAGTGTAGTTCTAGTGCTGTCAGTACAGTGATCTACTGGTCCTGTCTGAGTGTAGATCTAGTGCTGTCAGTACAGAGATCTACTGGTCCTGTCTGAGTGTAGTTCTAGTGCTGTCAGTATAGAGATCTACTGGTCCTGTCTGAGTGTAGTTCTAGTGCTGTCAGTACAGAGATCTACTGGTCCTGTCTGAGTGTACTTCTAGTGCTGTCAGTACAGAGATCTACTGGTCCTGTCTGAGTGTAGTTCTAGTGCTGTCAGTATAGAGATCTACTGGTCCTGTCTGAGTGTAGTTCTAGTGCTGTCAGTATAGAGATCTACTGGTCCTGTCTGAGTGTAGTTCTAGTGCTGTCAGTATAGAGATCTACTGGTCCTGTCTGAGTGTAGTTCTAGTGCTGTCAGTACAGAGATCTACTGGTCCTGTCTGAGTGTAGTTCTAGTGCTGTCAGTATAGAGATCTACTGGTCCTGTCTGAGTGTAGTTCTAGTGCTATCAGTACAGTGATCTACTGGTCCTGTCTGAGTGTAGTTCTAGTGCTGTCAGTATAGAGATCTATTGGTCCTGTCTGAGTGTAGTTCTAGTGCTGTCAGTATAGAGATCTACTGGTCCTGTCTGAGTGTAGTTCTAGTGCTGTCAGTATAGAGATCTGCTGGTCCTGTCTGAGTGTAGTTCTAGTGCTGTCAGTATAGAGATCTGCTGGTCCTGTCTGAGTGTAGTTCTAGTGCTGTCAGTATAGAGATCTGCTGGTCCTGTCTGAGTGTAGTTCTAGTGCTGTCAGTATAGAGATCTACTGGTCCTGTCTGAGTGTAGTTCTAGTGCTGTCAGTATAGAGATCTACTGGTCCTGTCTGAGTGTAGTTCTAGTGCTGTCAGTATAGAGATCTACTGGTCCTGTCTGAGTGTAGATCTAGTGCTGTCAGTATAGAGATCTACTGGTCCTGTCTGAGTGTAGTTCTAGTGCTGTCAGTATAGAGATCTACTGGTCCTGTCTGAGTGTAGTTCTAGTGCTGTCAGTATAGAGATCTACTGGTCCTGTCTGAGTGTAGATCTAGTGCTGGCAGTATAGAGATCTACTGGTCCTGTCTGAGTGTAGTTCTAGTGCTGTCAGTATAGAGATCTACTGGTCCTGTCTGAGTGTAGTTCTAGTGCTGTCAGTACAGAGATCTACTGGTCCTGTCTGAGTGTAGTTCTAGTGCTGTCAGTATAGAGATCTACTGGTCCTGTCTGAGTGTAGTTCTAGTGCTGTCAGTATAGAGATCTACTGGTCCTGTCTGAGTGTAGTTCTAGTGCTGTCAGTATAGAGATCTACTGGTCCTGTCTGAGTGTAGTTCTAGTGCTGTCAGTATAGAGATCTACTGGTCCTGTCTGAGTGTAGTTCTAGTGCTGTCAGTATAGAGATCTACTGGTCCTGTCTGAGTGTAGTTCTAGTGCTGTCAGTATAGAGATCTACTGGTCCTGTCTGAGTGTAGTTCTAGTGCTGTCAGTACAGAGATCTACTGGTCCTGTCTGAGTGTAGTTCTAGTGCTGTCAGTACAGAGATCTACTGGTCCTGTCTGAGTGTAGTTCTAGTGCTGTCAGTATAGAGATATACTGGTCCTGTCTGAGTGTAGTTCTAGTGCTGTCAGTATAGAGATCTACTGGTCCTGTCTGAGTGTAGTTCTAGTGCTGTCAGTATAGAGATCTACTGGTCCTGTCTGAGTGTAGTTCTAGTGCTGTCAGTACAGTGATCTATTGGTCCTGTCTGAGTGTAGTTCTAGTGCTGTCAGTATAGAGATCTAGTGGTCCTGTCTGAGTGTAGTTCTAGTGCTGTCAGTATAGAGATCTACTGGTCCTGTCTGAGTGTAGTTCTAGTGCTGTCAGTACAGTGATCTACTGGTCCTGTCTGAGTGTAGTTCTAGTGCCGTTGGAGCCGCGGCGGTTGCTTGACCTTCACGGTGTAGCGGGCTTAGGGACGAGGCTCACTGATGTTTCCATCAACTCAACGGGCAGCGGGCCGCTGGAGCCGAACCCGCCGCACGGAGTCCATACCTCTCCCTGATGCACTGGGGAGTGGGGGGGGGGGAGCAGTTGATCATAGAAGGAGCGCTTATAACGTTCACCGTGTTCTACAGAGATGCTCGTGGTGGTTGGGGTTAGGGGGGAGGTGGTGGAGGTGGGGATGGGGGTGGAGGCGGTGGTGGTGGTGGTGGTTGTGGAGGTGGAGGAGCTGGTTTTGTTGCAGGTGGTGGTAGTGGTGGTGGGGTGGTGGAGGAGGTGGTAGTGGTGGTGGAGGCGGTGGTGGTGGTGGTAGTGGTAGTGGTGGTGGAGGCGGTGGTGGTGGTGGTGGAGGAGCTGGTGGTGGAGGTGGTGGTGGTGGTGGTGGAGGTGGAGGAGCTGGTGGTGGAGGTGGTGGTGGTGATGGTGCAGGTGGTGGTAGTGGTGGTGGTGGTGGAGGCGGTGGTGGTGGTGGTGGTGGAGGTGGAGGAGCTGGTGGTGGAGGTGGTGGTGGTGATGGTGCTGGTAGTGGTAGTGGTAGTGGCGGTGGAGGCGGTGGTAGTGGTGGTGGAGGCGGTGGTGGTGGTGGTAGTGGTAGTGGTGGTGGAGGCGGTGGTGGAGGTGGTGGAGGAGCTGGTGGTGGAGGTGGTGGTGGTGGTGGTGGAGGGGGTGGTGGTGGTGGTGGTGGAGGTGGAGGAGCTGGTGGTGGAGGTGGTGGTGGTGATGGTGCAGGTGGTGGTAGTGGTGGTGGTGGTGGAGGCGGTGGTGGTGGTGGTGGTGGAGGTGGAGGAGCTGGTGGTGGAGGTGGTGGTGGTGATGGTGCTGGTAGTGGTAGTGGTGCTGGTGGTGGAGGCGGTGGTGGTGGTGGTGGTGGAGGTGGAGGCGGTGGTGGTGGTGGAGGTGGAGGAGCTGGTGGTGGAGGTGGTGGTGGTGTTGTTGGAGGTGTCAGGGTGGATATCCTATTCACGGTGGATGCTATGAAACATATATGAGTGTGTTCGGCTGGGGGTGAGCCAGGGTGAGCCAGCGCTGTGTCGCAGCCTCCCCAGGAGTGACAGCTCTCGCTGGGCAGCAGCGGACACCGCGTTGGCCCGTAGCGCTTAGCGGGGGACGCTAGCGGCCATTTGACCCTGGGCTCGCTCCAGGTGGCGGAGCGGTGCTGAGCCCATCCTAGCGCCTGACATGTTAGCGTGCTAGTGGGTTAGCATGCTAGCGTGGTTGGGTCAGAATATGGCTTTGGTTATGCTAGTGTTATTAAGCATAGCTAGCATGTGTGTTTTGCAGCAGCAGTGAGTGAACAGTAAGTCTGTCAGAGAGAGAGGGAGAGAGAGAGAGACGGAGAGAGGGAGGGAGAGAGAGAGAGAGAGAGAGAGAGAGAGAGAGAGAGGGAGGGAGAGAGAGAGAGAGAGAGAGGGGGAGAGAGGGAGGGAGAGAGAGAGAGAGGGAGAGAGAGGGAGGGAGGGAGAGCGGGAGAGAGAGCGAGATAGAGGGAGAGAGGGAGAGAGAGAGATAGAGGGAGAGCGAGAGAGAGAGAGAGAGAGAGAGCAGGGGCGTTTCTAGGAGGGGGCAGCAGGGGCCAGTGCCCCCGTAAAACGGAGCTCGTTCCCCCTAGTGGCCCCCCCTCCAAACGTTCTTTTTTTCTTTTTACCTCCGTCCGGACGGGGGTCGATTGCTTGCGATGGCGTGGCACTGACGCACAAGGTGGAACGTGAGATTTATAATATATCATACTGACTTCATTGCTGCTGGTGCTGTATGACACTGAGTGGTTGGATGTCACTGAAGGAAACCCAAAATGGTGTAATATTGACAATTGCTTTAACCAATGAAACATTTCAAATGTATAATATTGACAATTGCTGTAACTTAAGGAAACACTTAATACTATGCTACTGAAATAAATGCTGTAACGGGAAAAAGCCAATTATTGTTTATTTTGTTTTTGAATGCCGTTACTTAGTATTAAACTAAATATTTTGCGTCCCCCCAATGAGCCCCTCCAACGAAGCAACTGCCCCCCCCCCATGAAAATTGGTCTAGAACTGCCCCTGAGAGAGAGGGAGAGAGGGAGGGAGGGAGGGAGAAAGGGAGGGAGAGAGAGAGAGAGAGAGAGAGAGAGAGAGAGAGAGAGAGAGAGAGAGTGGGAGGATGGTTCGACCCTTTCCAATAAAAGGTTAATTAAACTTGAGGCAGAGCCCAGCAGTGTTCGGCTGGCAGAACGAGAATCATTTTACATTCTGTTGTGTTTACATGGAGTCTCTCTCTCTCTCTCTCTCTCTCTCTCTCTTTCTCTTTCTCTCTCTCTCTCTCTCTCTCTCTCTCTCTCTCTCTCTCTCTCTCTCTCACTCTCTCTCTCTCTGTTGGGACGTGTTATTGTTCCTCTTGTCAGACATCAAGGTCCCAGCCCGTCTGTTGTGGTGACAGAGAGAAGAAGGCAGAGTGTGGAAGGTTTACTGAGGAGAATCCTCCGTCCAGGGGGATGTTGAACGAGTTCAAAACGATGAGATCCAGACCTCGACCCTCCCTGAGCAGTCAGACTTCTGTTCTCAATGTAGAGTTACAGGTCTATACTTCTGTTCTAGAGTTATAGACCTGTACTTCTGTTCTGGGGTTGTAGAAATATACTTCTGTTCTGGGGTTATAGATATATACTTCTATTCTAGAGTTATATATCTATAATTCTCTTCTAGGGTTATAGATCGGAATAGATAGTTCACAAGACTGTCGGAACTTCCTGTGACCCCCGACACCCCTTCTCTTGCCCTGGAAACGTTGAGCAAAGCATTGCAAACCCAGCTGCAAACTAACCCCAACCCTGTCAAATCGGTTTAAATTGGATTCCTGCGTCCGTAAGAACACGGCTCTGTAACGCTGTGTTCACCAATCGGTTGACGCGTTAACCAATCGGCACGGCCGTCAGAACACAGCGGAACACGGCCGTTTCATTTGGTTCGGATCAGAATGGATCCTCTGGTCTCCGTCCCCGCACGTGGTGTTGTGTTGTGTGTTGTGTTGTGTGTTGCGTTGTGTGTTGCGTTGTGTGTTGAGTCGTGTGTTTTGTTGCGCAGCTGTTTCCCAGATCAGATGCACACCGACGTGTTGTGATCAGGAGAGATGTTGGAGGAAGGTTGACGCTAGTAGGATGCGTGTTTGCGTATTTGTCTATTCACGGCAACGAAACAGTGTGCTGCCATCCCATAATACAAACTAACACGTTTCCATGGTGATAACCTTGAGGGGGAGCTGAACCAAATATCTCCTCTCTCGCACAGACACACACACACACACACACACACACACGCACACACAAACACACACACACACACACACAGAGACACTCGCACAAACACACACACATCCTCATATACACAGACAGACACACACACATGCATTAACCCACACAGGTGCGCATAAACACACATACATACACATGCACACCTTTGCTTGCACACACAAGCATGAGCAGAATGCATGAATCAGTCCAGTGCAGTGCTGTCTATAGTGAAAAGGGTAGAGTCAATATCATCACTTCTGTGCAGAGTGAACGTCATCGGTACTGTACAGTGAGTAGTGTAAAGTGAGAAGCATCAGTACTGTCTATAGTGAATACTGTATAGTGAGTAGTGTAAAGTGAGAAGCATCAGTACTGTCTATAGTGAATACTGTATAGTGAGTAGTGTATAATGAGAAGCATCAGTACTGTGTATAGTGAATACTGTATAGTGAGTAGTGTATAGTGAGAAGCATCAGTACTGTGTATAGTGAATAGTATCAGTACTGTGTATAGTAAGAAGCATCAGTACTGTGTATAGTGAATAGTATCAGTACTTTGTATAGTGAGTAGTGTATAGTGAGAAGCATCAGTACTGTGTATAGTGAATAGTATCAGTACTGTGTATAGTGAATAGTATCAGTAGTGTGTACATTGAATAGTATCAGTACTGTGTATAGTGGATAGTAACAGTACTGTGTATAGTGAATAGTATCAGTACTGTGTATAGTGAATAGTATCAGTACTGTGTATAGTGGATAGTATCAGTACTGTGTATAGTGAATAGTGTCAGTACTGTGTATAGTGAATAGTGTCAGTACTGTGTATAGTGAATAGTATCGGTACTGTGTATAGTGAATAGTATCAGTACTGTGTATAGTGGATAGTGTCAGTACTGTGTATAGTGAGTAGTATCAGTACTGTGTATAGTGAATAGTGTCAGTACTGTGTATAGTGAATAGTGTCAGTACTGTGTATGGTGAATAGTATCAGTACTGTGTAGTGAATAGTATCAGTACTGTGTATAGTGGATAGTATCAGTACTGTGTATAGTGAATAGTGTCAGTACTGTGTATAGTGAGTAGCATCAGTACTGTGTATAGTGGATAGTATCAGTACTGTGTATAGTGAATAGTATCAGCACTGTGTATAGTGAATAGTATCAGTACTGTGTATAGTGAATAGTATCAGCACTGTGTATAGTTAATAGTGTCAGTACTGTGTATAGTGAATAGTATCAGTACTGTGTATAGTGGATAGTATCAGTACTGTGTATAGTGAATAGTGTCAGTACTGTGTATAGTGGATAGTATCAGTACTGTGTATAGTGAGTAGTATCAGTACTGTGTATAGTGAATAGAATCAGTACTGTGTATAGTGGATAGTATCAGTACTGTGTATAGTGAGTAGTATCAGCACTGTGTATAGTGAATAGTGTCAGTACTGTGTATAGTGAATAGAATCAGTACTGTGTATAGTGGATAGTATCAGTACTGTGTATAGTCAGTAGTATCAGTACTGTGTCTAGTGGATAGTATCAGTACTGTGTATAGTGAGTAGTGTCAGCACTGTGGAGAAACATCGAGAAGAGTCACATAGAGCAGTATGTAAAAGAGGCGATGGATGGGTATGATTGACAGGTATGTAAACGATGAAACCTAAAGAAAGCTGGGATGATTGACGTGCATGTAAATGAGTTGAGGAGGTCTAAGTGATGAGCTCAGATGAGAGGGTGGTGCTGACAGCTGATTCTCAGGTACCAGGTGTGCCCAGCATCACACGGCCAGGCTCACGGTAACCATGGATACCAGAGTCTCAGGGGTGATGGTTTTCCCCGTGGTCGCCCAAAGGTCCGAGGAAACGGAGCCGCGCTACCGAGACGCCCTGGCAGTCCCTGAAAGACACACGGACGGACGAACACACACACACACACACACACACACACACACACACACACACACACACACACACACACACACAGACTGCCACATCGAACACACGAAAGAGGACACACACACACACACACGCACACAAATACACACACACACACACACACACACACACACACACACACATACACAGACTGCCACATCAAACGCACGTAAGAGGACGCACACACACACGCACACAAACACACACACACACACACCGAACGCACATAGGCGGACGCACACATAGACACACACACACACACACACACAAACACACACACACGCACACACCGAATGCATGTAAGCGGACACACACACACACACACACGCACGCACACACACACACACACACACACCGAACGCACATAAGCGGACGCACACACAGACACACACACACACGCACACACACACTCGCACACACACACACACACAACACCGAACGTATGCAAGCGGACACACACACACTCACCCAAGGCAGAAGGTCAGAGGTGTGGGCGGGACAGAGGTGGCGGCGGTGTGACGGATCACACGGTGTCCTGGGAGGACGCCGTGTCTCAAGTCCATCGTTATACCAACGAAGAAGAGCCCCGCCGCCATGGACACGCCGGGCGATGTGCTGAACACACACTCTGGGCTCCGTCGATCCGGAGCAGGGGGTGGGGACCTCCCACTGTGGTGGAGGGGCAGGGAGGAACACACACACTGACACACGCTCACACACGCACGCACACTCTCACACACACCATCACACACACCCTCACACTGACACACTCTCGCACACACACCCTCGCACACACAACCTCACACGCACACACTCACAAATACACATACACACACTCTCACTCACACAATCGCACACACACACTCTCACACACACACTCTCACACACACACACATACACTCACACACGCTCACCTTCATGCACCCTCAACCTCAAACACACACACACACACAAATGTATACACCCTCACCCTCATTCATACACACACACACACACACACACACACACACACAGATCCTCACACACACAAACACACACTCATGCACAGTCACGCTCACGCAAACACACACACAAACTCACATGCATTGTCTCATACACATGCGCCGATAGTTGCATGCGACCGCGCGTGTGTGTGTGTGCTAGGAAGCGCGTCTGACGGTTTCACGTCAGCGATATTTAACGGGAGTCAAGTTGTTCCCGGCTGCCGGAGAGGGAAGGTTGGAGCAGGACAGAGGTCTGAGGAGGAAGAGGCAGGTTGGAGCAGGACAGAGGTCTGAGGAGGAAGAGGCAGGTTGGAGCAGGACAGAGGTCTGAGGAGGAAGAGGGCAGGTTGGAGCAGGACAGAGGTCTGAAGAGGAAGGGGAAGGCTGTTCCAGCTCTGATTAAAAATGAATGGGATCAGAATACAGAAAGCACTCTGCTGATCCCTGGGCTCCACATGAAGGCTGTGGTCACTTCAGAGCAGGGAGGAGGAGGAGGAGGAGGAGGAAGAGGAGGAGGCCTCCTCCAGTAACACTGGACTCAATTCAATTCATCTAATCACCAATGCCAACCTCAGCACTTTGCAGCTATGGATTTGAGGCATGTGATTGATATTGAATATCACGTAAAGTGATTCATGCTCACACAGAGAAGTCTTGTTGTCTTCTCATGTCCTTTATCTGTGTAACGGAGTCGTGCTCCGGTGAGACTCACTCTTTTATCTGCCCGGACACGGCGCAAGGAACAACATGAAACTCAATACCAGGGTTCATCGTCCCAATCCTATTTTCCCTGGAAATGCTTACCTGGATATAAGAGGTGGATCCTCAGGTCTGGTTGTTGTGGACAGCCCTGCAGTACAGCTAATCCAAGATCACCACAGCACTGCAAACCAACAATACTACTAACCCACCACACTGCAAACACCAAACACTGCAAACCCACAACAATGCAAACCCACAACACTGCAAACAAAACCTAGAACAATGCAAACCCACAACACAGCAAACAAAACCCACAACACTGCAAACCCACAACACTGCAACCAAAACCCAGAACACTGCAAACCCACAACACTGCAAACCCACAACACTGCAAACCCACAACAATGCAGACAAAACCAACAACACTGCAAACCCACAACACTGCAAACCCACAACACTGCAAACCCACAACACTGCAAACAAAACCTAGAACATGCAAACCCACAACAATGCAAACAAAACCAACACCACTGCAAACCCATAACACTGCAAACCAAATCCAGAACACTGCGAACCCACAAGAGTAGTGCTCACCCTCTGTCACTTGCAGACCAGCAGGTACAACAGTCTATACTTCTCTCGCTCTCCCTCTGTCTCCATCCATCTATAATTCTCTTTATCTTCCTCAATCTATCTATCTGACTATTGTCTCTCTCTCCCTCTCTCTCCACCTTTCCCCCCCTCTTGAACTCTCTCCCTCCCCCTCCCTCACCCCCTCTCCCCCCCCTCTCTCTCAGTAATTGTGTTTCCTGTCTCCTCTATTGTTGAGCCTCAGTGTGTTTTCGCTCCATGCTGACATGTTGGTGTTCCGTAATCAGCCGCTCAGAACACCTCTGATTAAAGCGCTCGCCGCTCTCTGGAGAACGACTTCCTCCTGTCCGCTTCCTCCCGGGTCAGCGTAATCACCGCCTCTGATTGGTCAGACCACTTCAATCAGGAAGTCCACCCTTAATTGGGTAAACCACTTGTTTACCCCCGCCTCCCCCTCGTAGCTCTCGCGTCTCCACGCTGTGGTTAGCGCGGAGGGGAGGAGTTTGACATTTGGGAGTTCATTAAAACAGCTTGACAGCGTATTTCTCCTCCTCGTGGTCATGCACCACAACGAGGCCTTCTCCACTGCATACTGCCATCACGGCCGCAGTGGCTATGCTAGGGGGCTATGGGCTATGCTAACAGGTCACTGGGCTATGCTAGTTGCTGACTGGGCTATGCTAACAGGTCACTGGGCTATGCTAGTTGCTGACTGGGCTATGCTAGGAGCTGACTGGGCTATGCTAGGAGGTGATTTGGCTACGGTAGGAGGTGACTGGCCTATGCTAGGAGGTGGCTGGGCTATGCTAGTAGCTGAATGGGCTATGCTAGGAGGTGACTGGCCTATGCTAGGAGGTGACTGGGCTATGCTAGTTAATGACTGGGCTATACTAGGAGGTGACTGGGCTATACTAGTTGCTGACTGGGCTATGCTAGGAGGTGACTGGGCTATGCTAGTTGCTGTCTGAGTTATGCTAGTAGCTGTCTGAGTTATGCTAGTGTCTGACTGGGATATGCTAGGAGGTGACTGGGCTATGCTAGGAGGTGACTGGGCTATGCTAGGAGGTGACTGGGCTATGCTAGGAGGTGACTGGGCTATGCTAGGACGTGACTGGGCTATGCTAGTTGCTGACTGGGCTATGCTAAAGGGTAACTGGGCTATACTAGGAGGTGACTGGGCTATGCTAGGAGGTGACTAGGCTATGCTAGTTGCTGACTGGGCTATGCTAGTTGCGGACTGGGCTATGCTAAAAGGTAACTGGGCTATACTAGGAGGTGACTGGGCTATGCTAGGAGGTGACTGGGCTATGCTAGGACGTGACTGGGCTATGCTAGTTGCTGACTGGGCTATGCTAAAGGGTAACTGGGCTATACTAGGAGGTGACTGGGCTATGCTAGGAGGTGACTGGGCTATGCTAGGAGGTGACTAGGCTATGCTAGTTGCTGACTGGGCTATGCTAGTTGCGGACCGGGCTATGCTAAAAGGTAACTGGGCTATACTAGGAGGTGACTGGGCTATGCTAGGAGGTGACTGGGCTATGCTAGGAGGTGACTGGGCTATGCTAGAAGCCTACTCAGTGATGCCTTTATTCCTGTTTGGTTAACAAAACATTCTGGAGATTCTGCGCGTTTGTGTGAGCCAATCACACCATTAGGGATCAGCCTTCAGCAACATGATTGGTCAAAAAACAAACATGAAGTGAAAGAAAGTGAAACGCACAGTTCACCCAGACTGGAGCTCGTCTGCCATCAGTTTTTATTCCAAAGGTTGATTTGACACATTATTCTAACACTGCCATCGCTCCCCAGCCAGAGGGGCATCTCGGACCGAGACCATGAGACCACAGCCTGGACCGACCAGACCGACTCTGGAAATCGTCTAGGACCTGGACTGAGACCACAGCCTCTTCTAGGTGAGGTCTTCTAGAAGAGGTCTTCTGAGAGAAGTCTTCATGGAGAGGACTTCTAGGAGAGGTCTTCTAGGAGAGGTCTTCTAGGAGAAGTCTTCACGGAGAGGACTTCTAGGAGAGGTCTTCTAGGAAAAGTCATCCAGGAGAGATCTTCAAGGAGAGGTCTAATAGGAGAGGTCATCTAGGAGAGGTCTTCTAGGAGAGGTCCTAGAGACCTCTCAGTAGGCCTGACTCCTCTGCCCTTGGCCGGTGTCCCTCCCTCCATCATGCTGTTGGTCAGAGCCTCATTCTGGGGTCCAGGTGTTGGCTGACAACTCCATGAGTAATGGGTCTGCAGGTGGAGAGTCTGTATCCCGTTTCCCACATTAATATCACAGCTCTCAGGCCCACTGGGCTGACATTTGGCTCCTGTGTAATAGAGCGCTAACCTTTAAGCACTGCATGTACCTCCTCATTCCTCATAATCTACTGTCCGTCCTGGAGCAGACACACCTGGAGTCCGGACACGGCTGCAAAAAGATTTATACATATGAGAGAGAGAGAGAGAGAGAGAGAGAGAGAGAGAGAGAGAGAGAGAGAGAGAGAGAAAGTTGCTTTATTTCTTTCAATTTCAGTCTTGGTCCAGCGTAGCGGTGTCTAATGGATGCGGCGTTCAGAGAGGGAGCCTAAGTGTTTGTTACTCCGTCAGCTCCGGCGTGTTGTCGGGGGAGGGGGAGGGGTGGGGCGGGTCAGCCGGAGTGGGCGGGTCCTACCCGAGGTGTGCTCTCCCTGGTGTCCGGCCTGACTGAAAGTCATTGTTCTCGCTGCTGCTAATGATGATTAGCCACAATCTGGGGACGGGCCGGCCATCGCTCAGCCCCGTGGACGTCCAGAGAGCGGGGGGGTGGGGGTGGCCGCGCATACTGAGCACATCGATCTGAGCGGCTTTGGGAGATCTCCGCAGGAGCTGCTCTGGAATAATGTGGAGGCATCAGAGACGCTTTCACTTTCAGCCCTCACTTTGAGGACTTGGAGAAGTTGGGGATAATCGGGTCAATATTGAACTCATTTTGTGTTCGGTGTGTTTATTCAAATGTTTTCTCTTCTCGCTCTTCCGTGAATACCCCCAGGTTCTCTATATTATCACTGTCAGTCAGAGCCTAGTGGTGCTGTGTGGATGAAACAGTTTGGCTAGTTTGGTTCACTAATAATATTGTGGAATGAGTTTGCGAGTATATATTATCGAGTAAAACAACTGGTATCAGCTCTCTGGAACCAGTACAGAAAGCCATATCGCACCTGCCCACTTCCCAACTCATGCACCTATTTTATTAAACATGCACTATTCAACTGTACGTGCACTTTTTTACTGTCGTGCACTCGTAGTCCAGATGGAATCCCCCAGCACTCTAGCACTCTAGTACTACTGGTAATTAAACTTCAAACTAGTCCCACTGGTGATTTTATGACTAACTAGTACTACTGCTAAATGAACTTCTAGCTAGTACCGATACTAAATACTATTCTTTCATGCATACATACTTTAGTAAACATCAAGTAAAACTATGGATACACATGCAGCACACTGCAGGTAAACATCGAGTAATACATATTCAATACTCTGCAAATGAAGCTGGGTGTGATGAATAGACGATGTGCAGCCCTTCTCATGGATCCCGGCCGGAGAGCTGGCGGCTGAGCAGGAGGCTGCTGGACTGTAATGTGAGCTCCATGTTTGGAGGCTGAACTCCTCTGTTTAGTGGGCTGCCCGCTGGCACTGCTCTGCTTTTTACAATTACAGATACATATTGGATTCCCATCAGGAGGAAACACCCACACACGGCGTGCCTGGAAATATTCCACTGTTTTCCGTGACTTTACTGGAAATAGTGTTTATTGTAGAAACAATGGTAAAATCCAGTAAATCACAGAAAAGCATAGGGTGTAATGTTGCCATCAATAATAGATTAAGAAGAGGCCTGATGGAACCTGAGGCTTCTCTGTGGACCACTGTGGCCCAACGCTGAATAATGCATGGCACAATCTCACTCCCCAGACACTCTCTCACTCCCCAGACACTCGCTCACTCCCCAGACACTTGCTCACTTCCCAGACACTCCCTCACTCCCAGACACTATCTCATTCCCCAGACACTCGCTGTCTCCCCAGACACTCTCTCAATCCCTAGACACTCTCTCACTCCCATACACTCCCTCACTCCCAGACATTCTCTACCTCCCCAGACACTCCCTCACTCCCATATACTATCTCACTCCCCAGACACTCCCTTACCCCTCAGAAACACTCACTTTTCAGACACCCTCTCCCTCCCCAGACACTCTCTCACTCCCTAGACACTCCCTCATTCCCAGACACTCTCTCACTTCCCAGACACTCCCTCATTCCCAGACAATCTCTAACTCCCCAGACACTCTCTCACTCCCCAGACACTCCCTCATTCCCAGACACTCTCTCACTCCCCAGGCACTCTCTCACTCCCTAGACACTCCCTCATTCCCAGACACTCTCTCACTCCCCAGACACTCCCTCATTCCCAGACACTCTCTCACTCCCCAGGCACTCTCTCGCTACCCAGACACTCTCTCACTCCCCAGACACTCTCTCACTCCCCAGACACTCGCTCACTCCCCAGACACTCGCTCACTCCCCAGACACTCTCTCACTCCCCAGACACTCTCGCACTCCCCAGACACTCTCTCACTACCCAGACACTCTCTCACTCCCCAGACACTCGCTCTCTCCCCAGACACTCGCTCACTCCCCAGACACTCTCTCACTCCCCAGACACTCGCTCACTCCCCAGACACTCGCTCACTCCCCAGACACTCTCTCACTCCCCAGACACTCTCGCACTCCCCAGACACTCGCTCACTCCCCAGACACTCGCTCACTCCCCAGACACTCGCTCACTCCCCAGACACTCTCTCACTCCCCAGACACTCTCGCACTCCCCAGACACTCTCTCACTACCCAGACAAACTCTCACTCCCCAGACACACTCTAACCCCTCAGAAACACTTTCACTACCCAGACACTCTCTCACGCCCCAGACAAACTCTCCCTCCCAAGTGAGGGCAAGACTAAGCTGACAGCAGGATGCTGTCTGTTTATTATCACCTCCTTTATTATCACAGCCTCCTCCTCCTCCTTCTCATCCTTCTCCCCTTTCCGCCTTAACAATCAGATATTTTCTCACACACACACACACACACACACACACACACACACACACACACACACACTCACACAGCATCTGAAGTGTGTAGGGGAGGGAGAAGGAGGGGACGGGGGAGGTCTCGGCGTCCTCACACCAGGGGTTTTCAGACCCCCCCCCCCCGTTCTCCCAAACCCCCTGCGGTGCCTCAGTTCTACACAATCGACACACCCCAAACAATCTACACACCCTATACATCTACACAATCCATATTCTAAAGCCAAGCTGGCCGCAGATCACAGCAGGAGGCGGTCAAGTACACACACAAAAATACACGCACACACGCACTAACACACACACTGCTCTTCATCACTGCCGCCCTGGTCTTCCTCTCTGTCTAAATATCTAGGAGAGGAGAGCTGTCATCTCACCCTGCTCCCAACCTCCTTCCTTTTTTTATTCTACTCCTCCCCCTTTTCATCCTACTCGTCCACATCTCTACCTCCTCCTCCTCCTCCTCCTCCTCCTCCCCTGCTCCTCTCTTGTCAGAAGAAGATTAATCAGTGGTAATGCTGCAGTGTTCATTACTTTATCCACTGGGCTCAACTGCCTCGTCCACTACACTGTTCGGCCGGCAGGGACTGCTGGAGCTGGTTACTGCTGGAGCTGGTTACTGCTGGAGCTGGTTACTGCTGGAGCTGGTTACTGCTGGAGGTGGTTACTGCTGGAGCTGGTTACTGCTGGAGCTGGTTACTGCTGGAACTGGTTACTGCTGGAGCTGGTACTGCTGGAGGTGGTTGGAGGTGGTTAGCTGGAGGTGGCTAGCTGGATGTGACTAGCAGGAGGTGGCTAGTAATCTACCCAGGGGGTAATCCTGCTCTGACAGGGGATGGCTCAGCCCTGACGTTTGACTGACGTCAGAACTCAGGTATCGACCAGGCGCTGCTCTTCCCCCGACTCTGCAGTAGCACTAATGCTAGCCATGAAGGCCCTGCAGCGTTCTCCTCCAGGCTGATCTTATTAGGACAGCATCGACAAGCCCTCCATCCATCTGGAGCAGAGCAGCGCCTCACAGCTCCCTCCGTCCTGTGGTACAGCCTCTAGGGCAACTCTCACCCGGGGACCAGAACCCTCTATCAGTGAGGACGGACCAGAACCCTCTATCACTGAGTCCTGGAGGGACGCGACCATCGCCCTCAGACCCTGGGTAGGGTGGGGTCGGTGATCCTCTCATGAAGGACAGAAAGGATTATAAATTCTGTGGAGCTCAGAGTGATCTTTGGGTTCCATGTGTTCCAGCCCACAACCGACCTCATTCTGGGTCCTGACCCGTAGGTTAAGAAGCACCGCTCGTGGTTCACAGTGGGGAGGAAGTTCTCTACGTAGTGGAGCTCCAAGGAGGAGCTTCTTCACCCTGCAGAGCGGTGGCTCAAGAAGGATGGAGATCAGATCATATCTCCATCCACGGTCCACAAGGCTGAATGGCCCACGCTGGGATCCAAGCCTTCCCCTGGACCACACCCCCTTCCGACCAGGGCACCCTGACTACCCTGCCAGGGACCCCATGGGCAAGGTCATTAGTGTCCGGCATCTCTGGGCGGTGGGATGCATGTTGCTGGTTGTAATGGGTTCTGAATACAATGCAGTGTGAAGATGTGAGATGTTTTAAAAAGGTCACGTCAATATTCTTCTTTTATTTTATTAGTTTAGTGCTGTTTGCCAACGGCCATTCCTTCCCTTCCAGTCTTGGATTTATAAAGAACAAGCCATCTTGTTACCTCCACAGCGCGTCTTATTCTTAATGCTGACGGGCAGGTTAAGGCATGGACATGGCGGTGTTCAGACCAGAGCTTCCACTGGGGTTGCGCTGGTGTCTCTTCTCCTTTGCTGGGAGGGACTTGGGATGGTCTGCTAATAGGAAGGCTGTCTGTCTGTCTGTTAACATTGCATCATCAAGCACCAGGACCCGGTTCCTTGTGGAGAGACTGCGTCACGTTCTGCTGTGAGACAGGGACTTCTGGAGGAGAAGGTCCGACTGAGCTCCACTCAGACCATCTCTTCCTGTCTTCTCAGAGGACTCAGGTGGTGTTGTTGTTCTAACGAGCTAAAGAGCATCAAATGGGTCCAGCTCGTTGATATGGAGCAATATTATAATATCATATTATGCAAAACTCTGCTGAAAACTTCAAAGGAGAGCTTATGTGCGCGGCGTTTCTAAAGAGTGGTGGCGTTTCCAGGCCAGCTTCTGAGTGACAGTCCCGTGTGACTCATCACCTCCAGACGAGATGTTTCTAGGACACATGTACCATCCTAGATAGAGGGGGGTTCATCTTGTTTTATTAGGGGAGAGAGGGTGTGCTCAGCCTATCATCTGTGACCGCACGGAGCCAGACAGCGCAAGACGATCCCTGATAGAGCAGTGCAAATCGCCCTGCGCTCTCATCTAGCATCTCATGCAAGGAGGGGGCGAGATAGGCTGGCAGAGGAAGAAACAGAGAGCGAGCGAGAGGGAGAGAAAGAGAGGGAGAGAGAGAGAGGGAGAGCGAGAGAGAGTGAGCTAGAAAGAGCACGACAGAGCGTGAGGGAGAGTGCGAGAGATAGAGAGAGAGAGGGCTAGTAAACGAGGAGGAGGAGAGAGCGTAGTGCTGCAGCAGCAGTGTCTGGAATAGCAGGACGCTGGTAAGTCTTTCCGGTCCGCCAGCTTCCAGCCCTCCTTAGTGGGCTGCGTGCCGTCTGTGTGGGAGAGACCGAGAGCTAGGACCGTCCCGGAGCTAGGACCGACCCGGAGCTAGGACAGACCCGGAGCTTGGAAAGACCCGGAGCTAGGACAGACCCGGAGCTAGAAAAGACCCGGAGCTAGGAAAGACCCAGAGCCATGTCGCTGAGTGTCTGCAGCCAGGACAGATCCAGCCAGGAGGAGCAGGACAGACCCAGCTAGGAGGAGCAGGACAGACCCAGCCAGGAGGAGCGGGACAGACCCAGCCAGGAGGAGCAGGACAGACCCGTCTAGGAGGAGCAGGACAGACCCGTCTAGGAGGAGCGGGACAGACCCGTCTAGGAGGAGCAGGACAGACCCAGCTAGGAGGAGCAGGACAGACCCAGCTAGGAGGAGCAGGACAGACCCAGCTAGGAGGAGCGGCGTCTGGGAGACACCGCTCACCGCCGGCGGAGGTATCACGTACAACTTCTTTGTCAGATAATTCTATTCAGGGAAAAGTAGCAGCGGCGCAAACGTCTGGTTTCTACGGTGACGAGCTCCGGGCTGAGAGAATATAGATACAGAGGTTCATAGCATAGATAGAGGATGGAGTGATTGATTGATTGATAGATAGATCGATAGATAGAAAGAGTTAAAGAGTGATAGAGTGATTGATAGATATAGTGATTGATAGATAGATTTGTGATGGAGGCTTGTGTTGGCTTGTTGAGCTGAAGGTGGGATTATGGAAACAATGAAAGGAAATCTACAGATGACAAACACACACACACACACACACACACACACACACACACACACTATAATTACACACCCAAACACACTGTTAATAATAAAACATACACCCATTATTAATATGATGACACACTAAGAAAAACAAGCATGCATGGACACACTCATACAGATACCGTTGTTAATATTACACACACGTACACACACGTACACAGACAGACACACACATACACACACACACACACACACACACTCACACACACACACATACTCACACACACACACACAC
>NC_136943.1:3384502-3414502 GCF_949987615.1 Pollachius pollachius
CACATTGTCTTGTAGTTATCCTCAAGTGATTGGCTGAGAGTTCATAAGCTGAACCCTCCAGCCAGCCAATAGCAGGCCAGGAGATGCGGGTCCCCCCCTATGCAGTGGCTGGTCTTTGATCAGCCAATCAGGTCGGGTGAAGTGTGTCCTCATCCATTGTGCTGCTCGGTGCGCAGCATGAAGAACCAACAGCAAGGGCAGAACTCAGCTCATTAAGAACTTCATCTGCATTCTGACACACCAGCCTCCACACCCCTCCCCCTGCTCTCTGTTCCCCCCTCTCTCTGTCTCTCTCTGTTCCTCTCTCTCTCTCTGTTCCCCTCTCTCTCTCTCTCTCTCTCTCTCTCTCTCTCTGTTCCTCTCTCTCTCTCTCTCTGTTCCCCTCTCTCTCTCTCTCTCTCTCTCTCTCTCTCTCTCTGTTCCTCTCTCTCTCTCTCTCTCTGTTCCTCTCTCTCTCTCTGTTCCTCTCTCTCTCTCTCTCTCTTTCTCTCTCCCTCTCTCTCTCTCTGTTCCTCTCTTGCTCTCTCTCTTTCTCTCTCCCTCTCTCTCTCTCTCTGTTCCTCTCTTGCTCTCTCTCTCATATATAACTATCACTCTGCATCTATAACTATCACTCTGCATCTATAACTATCACTCTTTATCTATTACTATCACTATTTATCTATTACTATCACTCTGTATCTATACGTCTGTAAATCTCTTTCCTCTGCCCTTTCAGAGTATCTCAATTTATCTCTATATCTGTCTCTATATAGATCTATATCTGTTTCTATATGGATCTTTATCTATATCTATATCTATAGATATAGATATAGATATATATAGATATATATGAATCTCTGTAACTCAGTATATATGTTTGTACCTCTCTATCTCTATATTTGTCTTTATATCTATATCTGTCTCTCTCTGTATCTCCCTAACTCAGTATCTATGTTTGTACCTCTCTATCTCTATATCTGTCTTTATATCTATATCTGTCTCTCTCTGTATCTCCCTAACTCAGTATCTATGTTTGTACCTCTCTATCTCTATATCTGTCTTTATATCTATATCTGTCTCTCTCTGTATCTCCCTAACTCAGTATCTATGTTTGTACCTCTCTATCTCTATATCTGTCTTTATATCTATATCTGTCTCTCTCTGTATCTCCCTAACTCAGTATCTATGTTTCCACCTCTCTATCTCTATATCTGTCTGTATATATCTATATCTGTTTGCATCTGTCTCTCTCGCTCTCTGAATATCTATCTCTCTATCGCTTTGTTTCTTTCTTGCTTAGTTCTCTCTCTCGCTTAAATTATCTCCCCCTCTCCCTCCCTCCCCCTCTCTCTCCCTCTCTCTCGTCCCCTCTCCCTCTCTTCTCCGCCCCTCTCTCTCTCCCTCTCCCCCCCTCTCTCTCCCTCTCCCTTGCTCTCTCTCTCTCTCTCCCTCTCTCTCCCTCTGTCTCTCTGTCACTCTGACTTTCCCTCTCTATCTATCTCTCTTCCGCTCATTCACTGATTGCCTCATAGCTTCTAGCTCGCTCACTCTTTTTCAATCTCTCTGTCTTGTCATCAGTCACCTGCACCTCAGAGGTGACTTTCCACCACTAGCTCTTAAGACGTGGAGAAGCTAGCGTGTGTTATGCTACCTGAGGAAGCTAATGCTGCCTTTGATATGAAGTGAGCTAGCGTGTCTTATGCTACTGGAGGAGGCCAGCGATGTCTTGTGCTCCTGAGAGCGGATCCCTGCAAGCTATGATTACACCGAACAATGCACCGACTCCTCCATGCCTTCCATTCCTTCTCTCCTTTTCAACCCCCACCACCGTCTCTCATCCTCTCCACACGGATCACCTCCTCCTCCTGCGCTTCCGCTCACGCTCGGCCTCCCCTTCCGCCCCCCCCTCCTCCTCCTCCTCCTCCTCCTCCTCCTCCTCCTCCTCCTGATGGTGGTGTAATGCGTGCTCCAGCAGACAGATTGATAGCTATCATTATCCTCCTCTTCCCAGCAGTCAGCTCCTAATTCCGCTTCTGCCAGCGATGCTGCAGCACCAGGGAACGCAGCACTGTGCTCCAGCAGGCCGGCCGTCCACCGTCTCACAGCCTCACCGTCTCACAGCCTCACCGTCTCACAGCCTCACCGTCTCACAGCCTCACTGTCTCACAGCCTCACCGTCTCACAGCCTCACACAGACTCACCGTCTCACAGCCTCACCGTCTCACAGCCTCACACAGACTCACCGTCTCACAGCCTCACAGCCTCACCGTCTCACAGCCTCACTGTCTCACAGCCTCACAGCCTCACCGTCTCACAGCCTCACTGTCTCACAGCCTCACCGTCTCACAGCCTCACACAGCCTCACAGCCTCACCGTCTCACAGCTGCATTGTGCTCCTCACTGCCCTTGTGCGTGTTTTTGTGCGTGTGTGTGTGTGTGAGCGCGCGCCTGTGTGTGTGTGTGTGCTTATCCAAGCCCTCAGGTCGGATCTCCCACTTAAAAGTGGAAGTTGACATTGGAAGTGTTATCATGAGCAGGGAGCTGATGTTAACCCCCCCCCCCCACACACACTCTGTAAGGGACCCGCCCCCCTCCCGGGGCCCCGATCACACTGTGGGGTCGCCCCTCGTCTCCTTGCTGCGGGCTGCTTTGTTTATCTGTGTGTTTGGCCCCTGGCCCCAATCTGCTGGGAGGAGGTTTAGCATTTAAATGGCCGATCCTGCAGAGGTCTGCTGCTCTGCTTCAGAGTGCCGCGCTGATGCTAGCCCCCGGCGGGCTGAGACCTTATCAGACTAAACACCTGAGAACACAGAGGGTCCATTGTGGCCGTGGAGACTCCAGGTAAACACACTGAGGTTCTATTGTGGTCTGCTTGGCGACCAGTAGACTCCAGGTAAACACAGTGAGGTTCTATTGTGGTCTCCGTGGCGACCAGACAGTGAGCCTGCTGAGCTCGTCTCTCCATAGCGCCTGACCGTAGACGAACAATCAAAGAGCTGCTGGTGCTGACGGTCGAAGGCACGAAACCAAACATCTCAACGTCTTCTGCTGAGAGGAGAGCGTCAGACGGACGGGCAGACATCTGTCAGATTCAGTCAAAGAGCTGCTTCTGTCCGTCTGTCCGTCAGATACTGTTAAAGCGTTGCGTCTGTCTATCTGTCCATCAAATACAGTCAGAGCTCCGCGTCTGTCTGTCCGTCAGATAGAGTCAGAGTGCTGCGTCTGTCTGTCCGTCCGTCAGATACAGTCAGAGCGCTGCGTCCGTCTGTCTTCAGACAGAGTCAGAGCTCCACGTCCGTCTGTCGGTCAGATAAAGTCAGACCCCCGCGTGCGTCCGTCAGGCTGTGATTGGCCGAGGGACCGGTGTGGTCTTGCATGTGCTGCAGGGGTCTCAGCCTCCACACGTCCCCGTGGTAACGCACCGCCCACCCCCCGTCTGGTCCGCTAATGCAGAGCAGGCATTTTGTCAATATCAGCGCTATGAATATGGAGCAGGCAGCCGCTCTGCGGCCGTGTGATTCCTGGCTAAACCCGGTGGATTATGTCATTGACAGTAGTCTGAGTAAACAGTGGGGGTCACAGTGTGTGATCTTTAGCGCCAGGCGACCTGCATACAGATGATGTCTGACTCCGGGCTCCTCACACACATCCTTCAGTCTCATTAGTGAGCACGCTGGTGTCAGGGTGTGGGGCCGGGCCTTGTCCCCTCCAGGACCCGGGAATGATCCTTGAGGTGCCTTTGACAAACACCGTCAAACACCGACATTGAACCAGAGTCACAAGGAGGATTCTTCTTGGCCAACAGATGGTGGCGAGGTTTCTATGGCCACGTGTACACCGCCACAACAAACACCGAATGAAGAAGGTTTTTAGAACCGCTGTACCAGAACCACCTTAACAACCATAGTAATCATGGTAACCATAACAACCCTAACAAAATAACAACTATAAGAGAAAGAGAGAGAGAGAGAGAGAGAGAGAGAGAGAGAGAGAGAGAGAGAGAGAGAGAGAAATCTCCAGTAATGTCTCTGAGCATTTCCTTGGAAATGCATCCAGTTTTTCTAAACTTTCTTAATCTTAATTTCTTGTCATTTAGTCCTGTTCATTTGATTTTGTTCATTTTAACCATGATAGGATTAACATGATGCTGGGTCGACAGGAAACACTCAATTTCTATTTCATTTCTCGTACCATTTTGTTTTAATTTTGTCTGCTGAAGCTATCTTCAATACATATTTCTAAATATGCAGGATTAATAAATAATTAATAAATAATCAAATAAAATATTTAAAATAAAGATGGACATTGTAAACCCCACATCCTCAGAACTACATTAGAGACCGAAACCTCATCAGAACTACATTAGAGACCTAAACCTCATCAGAACTACATTAGAGCCCTAAACCTCATCATAACTACATTAGAGACTGAAACCTCATCAGAACTACATTAGAGCCCTCAACCTCATCAGAACTACATTAGAGACCTAAACCTCATCAGAACTACATTAGAGACCTAAACCTTATCAGAACTACATTAGAGACCTGTGATTCATCAGAACTACATTAGAGCCCTCAACCTCATCAGAACTACATTAGAGATCTAAACCTCATCAGAACTACATTAGAGCCCTAAACCTCATCAGAACTACATTAGAGATCTGTGACTCATCAGCACTACATTAGAGCCCTCAAACTCATCAGAACTACATTAGAGATCTAAACCTCATCAGAACTACATTAGAGCCCTAAACCTCATCAGAGCTACATTAGAGATCTGTGACTCATAAGAACTACATTAGAGCCCTAAACCTCATCATAACTACATTAGAGACTGAAACCTCATCAGAACTACATTAGAGCCCTCAACCTCATCAGAACTACATTAGAGACCTAAACCTCATCAGAACTACATTAGAGACCTAAACCTTATCAGAACTACATTAGAGACCTGTGATTCATCAGAACTACATTAGAGCCCTCAACCTCATCAGAACTACATTAGAGCCCTAAACCTCATCAGAACTACATTAGAGACCGAAACCTCATCAGAACTACATTAGAGATCTGTGACTCATCAGCACTACATTAGAGCCCTCAAACTCATCAGAACTACATTAGAGATCTAAACCTCATCAGAACTACGTTAGAGCCCTAAACCTCATCAGAGCTACATTAGAGATCTGTGACTCATAAGAACTACATTAGAGCCCTCAACCTCATCAGAACTACATTAGAGATCTAAACCTCATCAGAACTACATTAGAGACCTAAACCTCATCAGAACTACATTAGAGACCTGTGACTCATCAGAACTACATTAGAGCCCTAAACCTCATCAGAACTACATTAGAGCCCTAAACCTCATCAGAACTACATTAGAGACCGAAACCTCATCAGAACTACATTAGAGCCCTAAACCTCATCAGAACTACATTAGAGACGAAACCTCATCAGAACTATATTAGAGCCCTCAACCTCATCAGAACTACATTAGAGACCGAAACCTCATCAGAACTACATTAGAGACCTGTGACTCATCAGAACTACATTAGAGCCCTAAACCTCATCAGAACTACATTAGAGACCTGTGACTCATCAGAACTACATTAGAGCCCTCAACCTCATCAGAACTACATTAGAGACCTAAACCTAATCAAAACTACATTAGAGATCTGTGACTCATCAGAACTACATTAGAGCCCTCAACCTCATCAGAACTACATTAGAGATCTAAACCTCATCAGAACTACATTAGAGATCTAAACCTCATCAGAACTACATTGGAGCCCTAAACCTCATCAGAACTACATTAGAGATCTGTGACTCATCAGAACTACATTAGAGCCCTCAACCTCATCAGAACTACATTAGAGATCTAAACCTCATCAGAACTACATTAGAGCCCTAAACCTCATCAGAACTACATTAGAGATCTGTGACTCATCAGAACTACATTAGAGCCCTCAACCTCATCAGAACTACATTAGAGATCTAAACCTCATCAGAACTACATTAGAGACCTAAACCTCATCAGAACTACATTAGAGACCTAAACCTCATCAGAACTACATTAGAGCCCTAAACCTCATCAGAACTACATTAGAGACCCAGACGGTACATGAAGCTCTGTACACACGTGTCACCCTGAGGCTGACGTCGTGGACTCTGCAGTCTGGGGGGATCTCTACTCGGAGGGGGGTTGTCGGACCCCTGGCCTGTGAGTCTTCCACGGCGCTCCTGTTGACGTCTAAAACACACGCTGTCAGTGTAAACCACCGCTCTCCCCTCCGCCGGACTAACAAACCTCCCGCCGTGTCAGTCTGAGTAAAGGCTCCAGGAGAAGCCGTTCTCCACCAGACCATATGGAACCCACCTCCAAGTCTCCTCCTCCCTCCTCCTCCCTCCTCCAAGGTCTCCTCCTCTCTCCTCCTCCCTGCTCCTAGGTCTCCTCCTCCCTCCTCCAAGGTCTCCTCCTCCCTCCTCCAAGGTCTCCTCCTCCCTCTTCCTAGGTCTCCTCCTCCCTCCTCCAAGGTCTCCTCCTCCCTCCTCCAAGGTCTCCTCCTCCCTCCTCCTAGTTCTCCTCCTCCCTCCTCCAGTTCTCCTCCTAGGTCTCCTCCTTGTTCCTCCATGGTCTTCTCCTCCCTCCTCCAAGGTCTCCTTGCTCCTGCAGAGGGGTCTGGACTATGTTCTAAGCTGTGTCGCCCGGAGAGGCGTACAGGAGAGGCTGGTTTACTGGTTCACTGGTTCACCAGAGATGACAGAGGCTGGTTCACTGGTTCACTGCAGACGTGAGAGGATAGTTCACTGGTTCACTGGTACTCTGGAGAAGTGAGAGGCTGGTTCACTGGTTTACTGGAGGTGTGAGAGGCTGGTTGGTTCACTGCAGACGTGAGAGGATAGTTCACTGGTTCACTGGTAGACTGGAGAAGTGAGAGGCTGGTTCACTGGTTCACTGGAGGTGTGAGAGGCTGGTTGGTTCACTGCAGATGTGAGAGGATAGTTCACTGGTTCACTGGTTCACTGGTACACTGGAGAAGTGAGAGGCTGGTTCACTGGTTCACTGGAGGTGTGAGAGGCTGGTTGGTTCACTGCAGACGTGAGAGGATAGTTCACTGGTTCACTGGAGAAGTGAGAGGCTGGTTCACTGGTTTACTGGAGGTGTGAGAGGCTGGTTGGTTCACTGCAGACGTGAGAGGATAGTTCACTGGTTCACTGGTAGACTGGAGAAGTGAAAGGCTGGTTCACTGGTTCACTGAAGGTGTGAGAGGCTGGTTGGTTAACTGCAGATGTGAGAGGATAGTTCACTGGTTCACTGGTTCACTGGTACACTGGAGAAGTGAGAGGCTGGTTCACTGGAGGTGTGAGAGGCTGGTTGGTTCACTGCAGACGTGAGAGGATAGTTCACTGGTTCACTGGAGAAGTGAGAGGCTGGTTCACTGGTTTACTGGAGGTGTGAGAGGCTGGTTGGTTCACTGCAGACGTGAGAGGATAGTTCACTGGTACACTGGAGAAGTGAGAGGCTGGTTCACTGGTTTACTGGAGGTGTGAGAGGCTGGTTGGTTCACTGCAGACGTGAGAGGATAGTTCACTGGTTCGCTGGTTCACTGGTACTCTGGAGAAGTGAGAGGCTGGTTTACTGGAGGTGTGAGAGGCTGGTTGGTTCACTGCAGACGTGAGAGGATAGTTCACTGGTTCACTGGAGGCCTGAGAGGCTGGTTCACTGGAGATCTCAGAGGCTGGTTCACTGGTTCACTGGTTCACTGCAGACGTCACCCTGGTGGCTGAGGTCACGAGTGCTAATATTGAAGCTGTTGTAACGGCGTTGTCACGGCATTGTCACAACGTTGTCACGCTGTTGTCATGGCGTTGTCACGGCGACACCATCAGGTGTACAGGAAGGCTTTGTGTTGTTAAGGAACACTGGTTGGTTATCTGTAGATCACATCCTGTAGGAAACACACACACACACCTACATACTCTCACATACACTCACAAACACACACGCACAAACCCACAGCTACACACCCTCTCACACACACATAGCTGTAACTACACTATCACACACCTGCACTCTCTCAAACACACTCACACAGACACACATGTACACACAAACCTATACATTCTCAAACACCTGCATTCTCTCACACATACACACACACTCACTCAGACACACACACACAAGCACGCAAACACATGCACACACACACACGCACACACACACACGGATGCACACATGCAAACACACAGACAAATTTGCAATTTGAAGGTGATGACCCCAGAGATTTTTTTGTCTGAGATGTGTTCCAGATAACAGAATGAGATAAGAGAGCTGAGGCTACAGCAGACTACTGTGGTATCAGTACTACGCAGTAGTAGTACACAGTAGTGGTACCAGCGGCAGTGGTAGTACAGTCTGATTGGTAGTGGTGGTCTCTAAGCTGCAATAGGAGGTCCAGAGAATCTGGAGGAGAAAGTGATAGTTTCCGTTTGCGGACTCCTGGAGCTCTACATCAATATAATATAATATAAATATAGATATCTAGATAATATATGATAATATATAATATAATTGATATTATCACGGCCGAAAGCCGTGTGGCCTCCCCTAGACATTATGAATGTCAAAGACTGCGTCGAAGCCATTGAAGGCGCTGGTATTTCAACAACAAGCCAAGACTCACCATGGCGGTTATCACGGCCGTGGGTGAGAAGGAATTGATGGAAAGGATCGCTTCACAAGAGAGCCCCCTTCCTCCAATGTCCTTCAGAACACTTGCTGTGAATATGGTCCGTGCTGTGGAACTGATGGCGCTGTTGCACATGGGCTGTCCGCGCACAAGCAGCGCTCTCCTTGTTTATTTACCGTGGCTGCCTCCTCGAAGTTTAAAGTTGTTGCTAACACGCTGAATGTATGTGTACATGGTTCACATATGGGATTTGTAAACCTATCCAAGGTTCTCTCTCTATCCCGGCATGCTGCTCAGATCGGTTCAGATTGTGTCTCGTCCTTTCATTACATTCCTTGTTACCGTTATTATCATCTGATTTATCTGTACAGTAGTCAAGACGGTACTTGACTTCTGTACAGATAAATCAGACGATAATGTAAGCGTAATGTATTTTTAATAATGCAGCAGGTTAGAGGGTTCCTTGTACAATTTAAAACATTGGTTGTAGGAGAATCTATTTCATATCAAAGCAAAATTGGCATCACAATATCCCTAACCAAACCGATATTCAATCGAATTGAATCAAATCAGAAATTTAATTGAATCCGGTTCTTATGAATCAGAATCAAATCGTACCGATACCCATACCTAATCTCTAGTCCGAGTCAACTAGAACCACCTCTAGTTCCCCCTCACTAGAACCATCTCTAGTCCACCCTCACTAGAACCATCTCTAGTCCACCCTGACTAGAACCATCTCTAGTCCTGTCTCACTAGAACCCCCAGCAGCCAAACGGCTCTGGAACGTCTGCAGAATCCGTTGCTGTGGGCTGAGAGAATGTGGAGCGAGGCAGAGTTGTGTTATCGCCCCCACACACACGGGGGCCCGCGTTAAGCTGCTGCTGTAGGTTCAGTCTGGTGGCTCCTCCTCTCTGGGCTCTCCCCTGACTCCCTGGCCTGGTGGGTCCTCCCCCCCATCCCTCCCCTGGCCGGCAGCCGTCCAGCTCAACACCTTTGGCGGAAATCAATGTCTGCCAAAGCGAGTGAAATGTCCAGCGGACATGACAGAGCGAGGCAGGATAAAGAGCATGGTGTCGGAGCGCGTTCTGGACCGCGCGGGATAATGTGGGAGCGGGGCCGGCAGGTGGAGCGGCATTACGGATAAAGCTTAACGAGCAGCTGACTAACGAGCAGCTGACTAACGAGCAGCTCACTAACGAGCAGCTGACTAACGAGCGAGGGGCGTCCCTGGGGACGGCCTGATGGCCACGGCCCACTCTGCTCGCCGCCCAGCGGCCCGTGGCCGACCCGGTGGACCGGGGGTCAACACCGGCGACCGCTCAGCTGCCGGGCATCTGAGAGGGACGCTGTGTCTGTGGGATGGGGTCCACTTCCTGTTTCCTGTTTCCTGCTAGAGCAGGGAGGAGGAGAGAGGAGGAGGTCGGAGGAGAGAGGAGGTAATAGGAGAGAAGAGGAGGTAAGAGGAGAGAAGAGAAGGGAGGAGAAAAGAGGAGGTAAGAGGAGAGAAGAGAAGGGAGGAGGAGAGAGGAGGAGCAGATAGGACCTGACCTCGGGGCCAGTGTCTTGGTAAGCGTGGGCGTCCCTTTGGACCTCCTGAGGAGATCTTCTTTACCTAGACGTGCTGCAGGTTCCTCTGAGCGATAAATGGAGGCTGCGGCGTTATGGTAATCAGGCGCCGACTAATGGCTCCTAACGCGTCCGTAATGTGACAGCGGTTTGCTTTCCGTCGCTGCCACACTTGATTTGCTGCTCTCTGGCTGGCGTCGCGGCAAACTGTGTTTATAAACGATGTTTGCAGAGGAACGCTGCGGCGCCACCGGGCGGAGGGCGGCCCGGAACAGCCTGTGTGGACGTAAACGTCAGCTGACGCGGGAGGAGTCCGGCGCCTGAGCACCGGGAGGAGATGGAGCAGGAGAACATGGAGCGGGAGGAGGAGCAGGAGGAGACGGAGCAGGAGACCCCACCAAACAAGATGCTGACGATTAATGGAGGACAGATTGCCTGCCCGCCGCTGCGCGCCTCGTCCGTAAACACTGTGATTTGCAGCAGAAACGCAATTACGGCGCTCTCCCAAGACCGGCCCTACTCCACTTTGAGTGGCCTCTCCCCGCCGCTGCCGCCGCCTCAAGTGATTGCAAACGGCGGCCGGACCGCCGCGGTGGCGAGCTTGTTCCAACACACGCTAAACACTGACTGCTGATCACCCCGACCGGCTGAGACCGGTCTGCTGGCGCTCTGCAACGTCCGGTTTGATTCGGTGTACGGCGGTTTGGAGTGGTTCAAGGTGTTAAAGGCGGTTAGAGCTGCGTACGGTAGTGGGAGGTCTCCGAGGTCAGAGCTAGAGGAGGTGTGGGAGTCCGTTTACCCACAATGCATGCTGGATCTCACCAACTAATCTCTATGGAAACGAGGGGTAGTTACCGCCTCCCTTCTCCATCCTATGTGGGCGTCATGGCGACGGGAAGATGCTCCCCTCTGGTCCATAACAGAGCGTGTCACGGTTATCTCCAGCAGTTAACACTTGTCCAGCAGGAAGGAGCAGGAGACTATTTATCTTCCTGTAGCAGTGCTCTCGTCCTGCGTTATGAACTGTCTCTCCCACTGCGTTATGAACTGTCTCTCCCCCTGCGTTATGAACTGTCTCTCCCCCTGCGTTATGAACCGTCTATCCCACTGCGTTATGAACTGTCTCTCCCCCTGCGTTATGAACCGTCTCTCCTCCTGCGTTATGAACCGTCTCTCCCCCTGCGTTATGAACTGTCTCTCCCCCTGCGTTATGAACTGTCTCTCCTCCTGCGTTATGAACCGTCTCTCCCCCTGCGTTATGAACCGTCTCTCCTCCTGCGTTATGAACCGTCTCTCCCCCTGCGTTATGAACCGTCTCTCCCCCTGCGTTATGAACCGTCTCTCCCCCTGCGTTATGAACCGTCTCTCCCCCTGCGTTATGAACCGTCTCTCCCCCTGCGTTATGAACCGTCTCTCCTCCTGCGTTATGAACCGTCTCTCCTCCTGCGTTATGAACCGTCTCTCCCCCTGCGTTATGAACCATCTCTCCCCCTGCGTTATGAACCGTCTCTCCCCCTGCGTTATGAACCGTCTCTCCCCCTGCGTTATGAACCGTCTCTCCTCCTGCGTTATGAACCGTCTCTCCTCCTGCGTTATGAACCGTCTCTCCCCCTGCGTTATGAACCGTCTCTACCCCTGCGTTATGAACCGTCTCTCCCCCTGCGTTATGAACTGTCTCTCCTCCCCGGAGGTCAGAGAGCCACCCGGCTGGGGCGGTATGGTGCAGGGACCCGAGGGCTGCTTACTGTTGAGGTGCCCCTGAGCAAAAGGTGTCGATGTGTGTCTGTACTGTACGCACAGTATGAATAGGTCAACGTGTGAATGTGTTCATTTATGAATGTGTGAGTGTCTGCGACAAGGTGTGAATGTGGGATGTGAGGGGGGTGTGGGGGAGTGATAGTTCTAGAAGTGGACACTGTACCCCGTCAGACGCTCTCCGACGGGGACAGACAGACGGGCAAGCCAGCGAGCTAATTGTTCTAGCCGCCACCGCCGCCGTGGAGGAATGATACTGCTGTGTGATCTGAGATCGGTCAGACGCACAAACACCTACTATCAGTAACAGTGTGTGTGGGTGCGTGCATGTGTGTGTGTGTTAGGGTGTGTGTGTGTGTGTGTGTGTTTGTGAGGGTGTGTGTGTGGGTGTGTGTGTGTGCGTGCGTGTGTGTGTGTGCAGTTGTACCGAGTCTCTGAATAGTTCAAACATACTTTGAATCCAAGCGCATCCATTTTAGATGAACTGCGGTCTGATAATCACGTTAAATGCGCTTTTCCGATTCATTTGAAGGACTTTGTTTAAAGACGCGGTGGCTGTGCTCCTGCAATGATGACATAAGGAGTGAAATGGCCTGAGGGGCTTTGATCCTCACACACACACGCCGGGGCTGGGAACCACAAAATGGTGGAACTCATTCTGTGCTGCTCCGCGAGGCGGGCCTCTCCGGCGTCAGGATGATCCCGCATGTTCCGGACTCTGTTCTGAGGATCCCATCCGGCCGCCACTCCGGCTCCGGGCTTTACCCGGAACCCCCCCGCCGGTCAGCTGCTAGGGGTCAACGGGGCGCTAGCGTTAGCAACATGCTTCCCAGCTGAACGCTAGCGTTAGCGAGACGCCAACTAGCTGGCTGCTGGTTTTAGCAGCATGCTACTAAGATGGATGCTCACTTTGAGTTTTGTTTGTGTGTGTGTGTGTTGGGGATTATGTGTGTTTGTGTGTGTGTGTGTGTGTGTGCGTGTGTAAGTGTGTGTTTTTATGTGTGTTTGTGTGTGTGTGTCTGTTTAAGCATCAGGGAGATGACGAGACAATTACTTAATTGATTTATAATATCATATAAATGTTATAAACCTTCAGATTATACTAGAGGTTTTAATTATTAATCCTACATTAAAGTGTGATACCAATTCAATAAGGAATGTGCTGTATATGTATTTATTTATAATTAACTGGGTACTACTCTGTAATTTTGATGAAATTCTCAGAAATGTCTTATAATAGCACTTTAAATACGCAAATGTTTCTTTTGAAATACTATCGCAATCCATCGTTCCTATTGGTGGATACAAGAGAAGCGTTCCTTTTGGTCCACACAAGAGCTGTGTTCCCATTGGTGGATGCAAAATAAGTGTTCCCATTGGTCAACACAAAAGCTGTGCGTTGGTGGATACAAGAGCTGTTTTCCTATTGGCTGATACGAGCCCAGCGTCCCCATTGGCTGACACAAGGCCATGCTCCCCATTGGCTGACATGAGGCCAGCATCCCCATTGGCTGACACGAGGCCAGGCTCGCTATTGGTGCAGGCTGCAGGGCCCTGCCCCCGTCAGGCCATTAGCAGCGGTACCTTAATGGAGCTGAACCTCTCAGTCCGCCGGCCAAGCCTAACGAGCTCAGAACGCCTTTTAATTGTGTTGCGGGTCGATGGCGGCCTCTCGGCGGCTGTCACCAGGACGAGATATGAGCCGAGATGTGGAACTTGTTTGGAATAACGATCAAAGAGGAACAGAGATCGGAGCGCCCGACGCCCTCGCTGGCCGGCTCATTAGCGGACATTAAAAACGTGTTCGCCGCCGTTTAGCCTCGGCGCTCGCACCACACAACACCTTCATCAAAGCCCAGAGTCCTCCTCGTTAAGCGCTGACGACACGACTCATTTCCCGTGACTAATTGACATGATTGAATCAATAGAACAGCTGACGGCTGCCAGGGGAGACGCAGCGATCACAGAGCAGGAATCTGGATGGATACGCTCCTTAGGCCTCTGCATGAGTCCGTCTGTCTGTCTGGACGGTCTTTCTCCTGTCCCTCTGTCCAGGGACCAGATATCGACTGGACTCAACTCAGAGCTTAACCGGCGCGTGAGGGAAACATGGAGGCTGCAGGAGCGTGTATCTCGACGTTAAGTCTCTCTGGGTCTCCAGATGTCGGCCAGATATCTCTTCTTCATAGCGGGCGTGGAGCGAACACACAGACCCACCCACACTCCCCATGTTTAGTGTGTGTGGTGTGTAGTGTGTGTGTGTGTGTGTGGTGCTTAGTGTGTGTGTGTGGTGTGTAGTGTGTTTGTGTGGTGTAGTGTGTGTCGTGTTTCTCTCCATGTTGTGTGTGTGGTGGTCATCTCCATGTTATGTGTGTGTGTGTGTGTGTGTGTGTGTGTGTGTGTGTGTGGTGTGTAGTGTGTGTGTGTGTCATTCTGGTGGAGGGCTGCCTCTTCAGGTAACAGAGTTTGTTTGTAGTGTGTGTGTGTGTGTGTGTGTGTGTGTGTGGTGTGTGGTATGTGTGTGTCATTCTGCTGGAGGACTGTCTCTTGAGGTAACAGTGTATTTATGTGTGTGTGTGTGTGTGTGTGTGTGTGTGTGTGTGTGTGGTCGTGTGTTGTGTAGTGTGTGTTTGTGTGTGTGGTGGAGTGCTGGTCTCTAGTGTGTGTGTGTGCGTGTGTTTATGTGTGTGTGTTCGTGTGTGGTGTGTTGTGTAGTGTGTGTTTGTGTGTGTGGTGGAGTGCTGGTCTCTCTAGTGTGTGTGTGTGTTTGTGTTGTGTGTTGGGAAGTGTGTGTGTGTGTGGCGGAGGGCTGATCTATTGAGTTAACATAGTGTGTGTGTTGTGTAATGTGTGTGTTGTGTAGTGTGTGTGTGTGTGTGTGTGTGTGTGTGTGTTGTGTAGTGTGTGTGTGGTGGAGGGCTGGTCTCTTGAGGTAACAGAGTGTGTGTGTTGTGTAATGTGTGTGTGTGTGTGTGTGTGTGTGTGTTGTGTAATGTGTGCGTGTGTGTGTGTGTGTGTGTTGTGTAGTGTGTGTGTGTAGTGTGTGTGTGTGGAGGGCTGGTCTCTTGAGGTAACAGAGTGGACATGCTCTCTCTCCTGTTATAAAGGCTGTGTCGTAACAAGGTGACTTTAGGAGTTCTAAACCCATCACTTCCTGTTTTGATCACACTCCTCTTTAATGTCCTTCATCCCCCTGGGACCCTTTGAAGACCCTCCTCATCCTCATTCACACTGTGTTCTGGTTCATCCCAAATCATCACACACACACACACACAGGCACACCCACATACACACACACACACACACACACTCACGCACACACACACACACAGACACACCCCCCACCATGTGCTGGCACTAGCACGTTTACATGGACACTTCTGATCCGAATAGATTTCTAATCGGAATAGATCTGTTCCCATAATGTGATATGAACGTAATGTATACATTGCATTAACAAAAGTGGTAAGCGTACGTTCGTATGTCTCTCGCGCACAACCATTATGTTGGTCTGGACTTAAATCGGACCTGCAAACTCCTCAGAGTAAAAAATGCGAAAATCATCGGTCCAAGGACTGATCGGTGTTTCGAGATATACGGCTACTCGAATTCTGAGCTACCCTGGGAGGAATTTAGCGTGAATATTCATTATGGTGGTTGTAGCAGCTGTTGGTGTATTAGCCTAGGACAACACCCTTGACAGATTATTTATCTAAATAGCCCTATGTTGTTAGAATTTACTAACTTTATGCAAGGTCTACGTTCGTGCAGTACTCGGCATTGACTTGGTCCTAAAAATACAATATTATTGTAAATTGTATCACATCAAAAAAGCGGTAGCTAACGTTAGTTGAATCAAGCAAACAAATAGTTGTTGTTTTTGCTCCAAAAAGCTTGACTTACCTCGAATTTAACACAAGATAGTTCACTTCAAATAATGGCTGTACGTTATGGACTAAAATGTATATCACGGTATGATTTGAGGCATAGACGGCAACGGTATTATATCACGGTATGTTAATTATATCTTCTAATTTCGATATTAACGCTTCTGAAGGGGTAAAATACTGGTATGGCAGCAAAAATGCATAAAAAATAAAAATCTTATCTCAAGTTACTTCCATCTCTGAAAAACACAAATGTTTAATAGTAGGGATTTGTTTCTCCACTTGCTTGCGGACCTTGCAGTATAGTTATCTCAATTTGGCTGAAATGTGTGCGGGCAGGTAACGCGTACCTGGGATCGAGTGTTTTGACCATCTCTTTAAAGCCCTTTCTATCGACATTTTGGTCGATTTTGTCGTAAGGACTGGCTTTGGGAAATGCCTGCGGAAGCAATGTCTGATATGCAGAGACAGCTTCACGCTACCGTCTGTCTCGTACGGTGTGGAATGAGAGCTCGTGAAGGGACTATCGGCAAGCACTGCATGCTTGCGCAATAGCATACTGCCTGAGAGGCAGTATCGCTGTCAAATCTGTCCCTGGGAAAAGTAACGTTGCGCCGAATTGAAAAAGGAACTATGTTTCGTTACCATATTTTCAGTAGTTGCGCGTAACTTAACTTTTTACAAGAAAAAGTAGTTAGGTTACTATATTAATGCGTTACTTACTTTGTTGCGTGTTACACACAACACTGTCTACCGGTCACACCGATCTCACGGTAACGTCAAAAATCCATACCGTAGCGCAAATTCACACTGGTGTACTTTCTATACCCTTTATACCGTACACCCCTACTTCAAATTGACGTTAAGAGTTTCCATCAGACTCACGCGGTAGCCAGGCGTCTCATCCAAAGGCTCAGTCGGCGCTGTGTGCTTCAAGATTCTGAAGCCCCCCCCCCCCCCCCCCCGCCGAAAAGCGTCAAGTTTGCAGGTGTGCTTATATGATATATGTAAGGGATAATGTTGTACAGAACGCCGGTCATTATCGGGAAAATAATAAGCCCCGACGCCAAGAGGAGGGGTCTTGCTTCGTCCTGAGGGTATTATTTTCGACAATGACCGGCGACGTTCTATACATTATCCCGCTTATGACACGGCTCCTTACCAAAACGAAACAATTCTTCACACGGTGTGTCCTTTTACAATTACCATTCGTAGTGTTGATCAGCAGAGAAATAGTCCACCAAAGACGTTGACGTTGCTTAGCAACCGGACACGCTGGGGTTGATAAGTTACCGGAAGACTTGCGGAGTGATAAGAAAGACGAGAATCTGGCAAAAAAAAATCCTCTTTTCTTGACAGCGGTGAAGTTAGGTGTGCATTGAAGTACCGACGGAGTGGACCAATTGCAAATTACTGCAGCTGCTCTAAGTTATGAAGTATCCCACCCACCCCAAAGTAATCGGAATAAGTGTCTGCATGTCGATTATAGCGGACTACACCACCTCTTCTATTCCGCATAGAATTATATTCCGAACAGATAATTGTGTTCTGATTGAGGCGTATATATGATCCTTTTCTATTCCAAATGAGCAGTTCTTCCACATCTATTCGGATCAGAAGTATTCATGTAAACGCGGCTAGCGTGTGTTTTCAGTCCTGCAGCAGTGTGCGTCTTCAGGACAGTTTGTACCTCTATAGCTATATCCATATCTCTATCTCTACCCTTCTATGCATCTTTATGTCTAGCTCTATATCGATATATCTATATCGATAAAGATATAGCTGTGTAGCCCTGTATAAAAACCATAAGTTACAGAGCATAAAAAATAATTAACAGTATAATAAAATGCTGTGTTAAATGTTCATAAATAAATAGAGTTCATAATAATAAAATGGGTTAAAATGTGTGCGGGTTAAAAGCATAAATATAATACGTTTAATAAAACTATTTACAGTTAAAAGATAAATTAATATAAAGGTCTTTAAGTTATAAAGTCTAAAATATTTGTGAATTCAGGATATAAAAGAGAGGAAGAAGCCGTGTTTATGTTTAACTTAACCTGTTGCCTGTCACACGTAAATCATTTAATTTCTGTTTTGTCTTTGGTTGTATTAAAACCTCACAAGCCAATCCGAATAAAGTCTCACCGTGTAACGGGCGGGACTAGTGCAGCAGGTTAGTGTGGGGAGTAGTGAGCACATGTAGAGAAAGAAACCTGACCTGACCTGAGAGCTAAGAGGAGGCATCGTAATGTGGGAAGCAGTTTTATTAAGTTTTATCGTGAGGTCGACTACTCGTGGTCCTGATTTAAACTTCTTTGTGACCTGCAAAAGGAGCTGGACGTTGGAGAGAGAGGGGTTTCCAGCAGATGGCCCTGCTGTTTCTGTGTTTTCTTCCTTGTGACTTCGCCACCGCCATTGCCCGCGTGTGTGTTTGGATTGCCACCGCCATTGCCATTATCTTCGTGAGAATATCATCCCCCAATCCCTTTCTGTCCCTACTAATTACACCCTGGATTTCATGAGTACTGACCTACACATGCACGTGCTTTTATTTTGAGCTCAACGCTGAGTGAAGCAGCCAGTACAGTTTTTAGGCCCCACCGCACACAAGCTTCAAATAACAGGCCTGCAACGGGTTAACCTCATTTAAAGTGTGTTGTTAATTTGATTGTGTGGGGCATTGAACTACATGGGACAAGGGTTACAGCTGTTTTATATTATTCTAGGTTCAGGGCCAGAGGGAGACGTCCCGAATGAACAACGAGAAAGAGAGAGTGGGTTTCATTGTGTGTGTGTGTGTGTGATTGTGTTTAAATGCGGGTGAGTGTGAGTATATGTGTGTGTGTGTGTGTGTTTGAGTGTGTAGGTGTGTGTGTGTTTGAGTGTGTGTGTGTGTGTGTGTGTGTGATTGTGTTTAAATGCGGGTGAGTGTGAGTATATGTGTGTGTGTGTGTGTGTTTGAGTGTGTAGGTGTGTGTGTGTGTGTAAATGTGTGTGAGTGTGTGTGTGTGTGCGTATGTGTATCCACCATCTCTCCCACCAGTATCTGTCTGGTTGTTTATGGCCGCAGGACGGCCAGTGAATGTTTATTTCCTGCGAAGCGTCGATTTGTAAGAGAAGGTTTGTGCTGCAGCAACAGGGTCGTAGATCTCCTTCCTCACCGGCGGGACGTTTCATACCGATAGAGACGAGACAGACGCAGAGCTGCTGGGCTGAGGGCCTTTCATCTCCATCTGAATCCCATCTGGGTGTTGTGAGTGATCTGGTGTGCTAAGCTAAAGCGCTAGCACCACACGCTTCAGTGGTCCACAGCCGATAGAGGGATGGGATTCTCTTTCATCACGCAAAGCAAACATTGCAGCTACGAGTTCAGCTACGGGAGAAACCAGCCTAGGGCATGGTGAACACATGTTAACTACTAGATTTAATGCGGCATTGTAGTGAAGTTATGGAAATGTTAGTTTTTAGCAGTGAAGTGGTCATGTTAATGCTAGTCTCTCACAGTGCAGTGATGTTAATGCTGGTCCCTCACAGTGCGGTGACATTAATGCTCTCACAATGCGGTGATGTCAATGCTAGCTGCTATCTCCGTGGTGCTAGAGCCAGCCGGTATGTGCAGAAGCCATGGAGATGGCGCCCGTTTGCGGCCCAGTGAAGCGGAGAGAGACGTGTCAGCACCCTGCGTCTCCCCTTCTAAACGGGAGATAGATAATCACCGCGCGCCATTCTGGGGACGATTACAATGCTTTGTGCAAGAGAGGAAACCTGTTCCCGCGGCTAATGGGGCTTCTGGTCGTTAGTTATGTGAGGCTCTTCTCCGCTGTAATCAAATGTGAACATGGCGTGTACAGCGAGTAAAGGAACAGCTGCCGGCTGACCGACCTTCTGTCAGCCGCCGCCGCTCGGTGACCGGCCGTGAAGACGTTCTCCTGTTCCTGTCCGGAACGCCGCGCCACTAAAACGTTATCTTCCAAACCCGTCTGTGTCGTCAACTCAATGGAAGCCTTGACGGCGTTCCCAGGCTTCCGGCGGCGGTCTTGGCTTTGTTTTCATGGAATGATTATTTGTGAATGTATTTGAATAATGTAAAGAGGTAAAAATTCAAATATGTCATTTGATGTTATTTTATGGCCGTAGAGTTCTTTCTAGATTAGTGTTTGGAGTAGTGATTCAAGCCAAAACATCAAAGCGTTGTGCTGGTAACTTTATCAAAGGTATTATGGGATGCAGGGAGAATGTTAACGATCATTAACAATAATGATACGCATTCATCTTATTCTCTCTCATCACATGACCTCTGACCTGTGACCTCCCTCTTCTCTCCTCAGCTGACCATCACCCCCGACACCAAGGCCCGCCCCCTCTACCCCCGGCTCCGCCCCCTCATAAGCAGCACCCGTCAATCACCTCTCTGAGTCGCAGCTCGCTGGCCAATCAGAGGAGCCCGAGCCCGCCCCCCGCGCTGGACCTGGCGGCTGATTTGCCGAGCACGGCGGAATGCTCCCAACTGCAGGACAGCTGGGTGCTGGGCAGCGATGCTGCGCTGCAGAGCAGGTAGGAGGGGGGGGGGGGGGGGGGGGAGAGTTAGCTCCTCGGTTAGCTCCTCGGTTAGCTCCATGGTTAGCTTCATGGTTAGCTCCTTCTACAGCTCCTCTGTTAGCTCCTTGGTTAGCTCCATGGTTAGCTCCATGGTTAGCTCCTCGGTTAGCTCCTTCTTCAGCTGCTCGGTTAGCGAGTCCTTCCAGATGAAGCTGTGGTAGGCCAGGTGATCTAACCCCTCCGTGATAGCGAGTCCTTCCAGATGAAGCTGTGGTAGGCCAGGTGATCTAACCCCTCCGTGATAGCGAGTCCTTCCAGCTGAAGCTGTGGTAGGCCAGGTGATCTAACCCCTCCGTGATAGCGAGTCCTTCCAGATGAAGCTGTGGTAGGCCAGGTGATCTAACCCCTCCGTGATAGCGAGTCCTTCCAGATGAAGCTGTGGTAGGCCAGGTGATCTAACCCCTCCGTGATAGCGAGTCCTTCCAGCTGAAGCTGTGGTAGGCCAGGTGATCTAACCCCTCCGTGATAGCGAGTCCTTCCAGATGAAGCTGTGGTAGGCCAGGTGATCTAACCCCTCCGTGATAGCGAGTCCTTCCAGATGAAGCTGTGGTAGGCCAGGTGATCTAACCCCTCCGTGATAGCGAGTCCTTCCAGCTGAAGCTGTGGTAGGCCAGGTGATCTAACCCCTCCGTGATAGCGAGTCCTTCCAGATGAAGCTGTGGTAGGCCAGGTGATCTAACCCCTCCGTGATAGCGAGTCCTTCCAGATGAAGCTGTGGTAGGCCAGGTGATCTAACCCCTCCGTGATAGCGAGTCCTTCCAGCTGAAGCTGTGGTAGGCCAGGTGATCTAACCCCTCCGTGATAGCGAGTCCTTCCAGATGAAGCTGTGGTAGGCCAGGTGATCTAACCCCTCCGTGATAGCGAGTCCTTCCAGCTGAAGCTGTGGTAGGCCAGGTGATCTAACCCCTCCGTGATAGCGAGTCCTTCCAGCTGAAGCTGTGGTAGGCCAGGTGATCTAACCCCTCCGTGATAGCGAGTCCTTCCAGCTGAAGCTGTGGTAGGCCAGGTGATCTAACCCCTCCGTGATAGCGAGTCCTTCCAGCTGAAGCTGTGGTAGGCCAGGTGATCTAACCCCTCCGTGATAGCGAGTCCTTCCAGATGAAGCTGTGGTAGGCCAGGTGATCTAACCCCTCTGTGATAGCGAGTCCTTCCAGATGAAGCTCAAGGTTTTCCCACGGGGCCGATAGTCGTTTGATCTTTTAGAATTGATTCAGTCGCGCAGAGATTCTCAATACACTGAGCTAGGCAGGAAGTGCATGGCGCAGCACTCTCATCACCACAACGTAAACATCTCATATTGTTGTCTTGTTTGTTCTTTACGACTTGAAATCAATTTGCGGCCCGTTTAATGAAGGGGTCATTAATGAGAGTGTGAAGTGCTTAATGTGCTAATTCAAGTGATTTCTGCTGCCTTTTAAAGCAAGTATTCTGCTATTGAGTTGAGCACTTGTCTCCTCTTCAGCGAGCTAAGAGCCAGCCGCCTTTAACTGCCTCTCTGCTGAACCTCCTCTCAGGCGAGAACACGTCTAAAGAACCGAGAGAACCTCTCCCAGGCTTGCCTTGACCTTGAGTTGTGATGGAATATGAAGTGCAATGGAAGAAAAATCCTTACTTCTCTTGATACTTCTCAAAACAATAATTCTCCAATTATTGCAACACATCTGAAATGGTTGTGTGGTGTTTCATGTGCTGATGGAGGGGATGCAGGTGATATTTAATGTTCCATGTCGTGTAAGACCCTTCCTCCACATCTCCACCCCCCATAGTAAAACGGGTCAATTAGGTCTCTTCAAAGCGGACGGCCTGGACCTCATCTGGGTTGAGGGGAGGCCCGGGAAAAGGCCATTAGCGGCCGTGGGAAAGGTCATTATTCTTAAGCTCTTCCAGAGTCCTTTATCTCAAATGGACGGCGCTTGTGAAATGAATACACACCAGTTATGCAGGGAAAGTCCCTATTAGGCCAAGGCCCTCATGTACGGTCATCCAATAACCCGCGGACCACAGACAGACTTGACACTCTGAATCACCCCGTCCCCACGTCGTCACCACGGAAACATCCGGTCTCAGTCTGGATCATGATTCAGTCTCTGCTCTGTTCCTTTACAGAACACACAGTTCAGGCTGAGAGAGACGTTCAGAGTGTGTTTCTGATCTGAAGGAACGAGCCCAGGAACTGATGGAGCTCTGGGTAGAGACCCAGTTATAGACCCAGGTAGAGAACCAGGGGGTAGAGACCCAGGGGGTTAGAGACCCGGGTAGAGAACCAGGGGGTAGAGACCCAGGGGGTTAGAGACCCAGGTAGAGAACCAGGGGGTAGAGACCCAGGGGTTAGAGACCCAGGGGGTAGAGACCCAGGGTATAGAGACCCAGGGGTTAGAGACCCAGGGGTTAGAGACCCAGGGGTTAGAGACCCAGGGGTTAGAGACCCAGGAGGTAGAGACCCAGGTGGTAGAGACCCAGGGGTTAGAGACCCAGGGGTTAGAGACCCAGGGGGGTAGAGACTCAGGGTATAGAGACCCAGGTAGAGAACCAGGGGGTAGAGACCCGGGGGGGTAGAGACCCAGGTAGAGAACCAGTGGGTAGAGACCCGGGGTGGTAGAGACCCAGGTAGAGAACCAGGGGGTAGAGATCCGGAGGGGTAGAGACCCAGGTAGAGAACCAGGGGGTAGAGACCCGGGGGGGTAGAGACCCAGGTAGAGACCCAGGTAGATGGGCTATTCGAGAAAAATAATTAAACATCCTCCCTTGCTGTCTTTATCTCTCCTAATTTTCCTATTGTTTTGTTTTCCTCTTGTTTAATTTTATCAGTACCCCCCCTCAAACACACACTCACACACTCACACACACACACGCACAGTGTTATCAACGGTCTTCTGGTATTAGCATATTAATGTGCTTTTCTGTGTCCAAGTGTCCGTAATCAATTACAGCTGATGGGTTGGTGGGTTTGGCTGTGAAGCCCGAGGCCCTTCAGCATCTGTTCACAAGGTCCTCAAACACACACACACACACACACACACACACACACACACACACACACACACACACACACACACACACACACACACACACACACAGACTCTGGCACCTGAGGTGAGACAGGCAGTGGGCCTGTCTCACAGCTCTGCACCGGGCTGCCAACACCGGTCTAGAGAACGGCTTCAGATAGAGTACCCCCTGCTGCTGGGGTCCCCCAGACTGAACCTAGGTCCAGGTCCAGGTCTACGGGGTCCTCCTGGCTCAGGTCCAGGTCCAGGTCTAGGCGGCCCCCCTGACAGACTTGTAATTTCAGCAGCATGGCCTGTAACCTTCACCTGCTCCCTGGGAGGCGAGGTGTGTCAGAACATCCAAACATGACATTTGTTCCTCAGCGGATGAATTGATCAGCGGCCTACCGACCAATCAGCAGCCCGGGAGAGATAGGGAGCGGGGGGGGGAGGAGGGGGAGGGATGGGGGGAGGAGGGAGGGGGGAGCAGGGAGGAGGGAGGGATGGGGGGAGGAGGGAGGGAAGGTGTTGTTGGCAGGGAGTTCCTCTGTCGGCCGTTTGGTTCAGAAGAAGCCCCCCTATGGAGAAGGCCGCAGCCTGGCCACACCTCCCTCTCTGCAACATCCCTGGTTATTACCGTTACCACGGAAACTGAGGAGCTGGTAACCGTAGCACCAATTTAACCCACTGCCTGGTAGGTACCGTTAGGTACTGTGAAGTTCCTTCATGTTGTGGATCCAGACCTTTAGCTCTATGTGTCCTTATCTCTGACACAACCACACATTCTGCTTTAAATAACGGTAATAATAGTGCTTTAGAAATCTCAGATGTGAACTCCTGGTACAATACTGATTATAATTTAACCGCTGACCACATTTACTGCAATTAAAACTCCATCTCAAACACACCTTTGTGTAAGAATCACGTTATTAAGACAACTGAGCAGGAGACAAAACGAGAAAACGTCTTTAAATGAACAACAAACTAAATTACAACGAATCCCAGGCCATTGAAAGAAACCAATAGAAAGGCCATCGATCGGCCTCCAGGGGAATCCATTCAGGTCCTGATGAGTTCCCTTCTGGCCTCGAGCTCAGAGAGACAACCTTAGAGAAGAGAAAGGATCCGTCTGAAAGAGTTGTTAATAACAGCTGCCATTGTCTGCGTAATGGTCCTGATGGACCTAATTCACTGGGAACCACAGCTCTGTACTGGTAACCACATCTGTTACCTGATATAGTTACTGTTAACCACAGCTGTTACCTGATTCAATTACTGGTAAAGCTCTGTTATGGTCGTAACCACCGCTATGGTAACCACTGCTCCTTTACGGTCCTGATGCATTTACTGTAAACCAGCGCCCTATTATGGTCCTGATGTATTTAATGTAAACCAGCGCTCAGTTACGTCCTGATGTATTACTGTAAACCAGTGTTCTGTTACGTCCTGATGTATTACTGTAAACCAGTGCTCTGTTACGTCCTGATGTATTACTGTAAACCAGCGCTCAGTTACGTCCTGATGTATTACTGTAAACCAGCGTTCTGTTACTTCCTGATGTATTACTGTAAACCAGCGCTCTGTTACGTCCTGATGTATTACTGTAAACCAGTGTTCTGTTACGTCCTGATGTATTACTGTAAACCAGTGCTCTGTTACGTCCTGATGTATTACTGTAAACCAGCGCTCAGTTACGTCCTGATGTATTACTGTAAACCAGCGTTCTGTTACTTCCTGATGTATTACTGTAAACCAGCGCTCTGTTACGTCCTGATGTATTACTGTAAACCAGCGCTCAGTTACGTCCTGATGTATTACTGTAAACCAGCGTTATGTTACGTCCTGATGTATTTAGGACCGTAACAGTCACTTCTGTTCCTCGCACACACCGAAAAAGGAGCCTTTGTGAGGCTGTTTGAGCTGAACAGACATGTTACCGTTTCTCTCTCAATTAAAGACCACTTTGGGCGCGTCAGTGCGTTAATCCAGAGGCGAGCGCTGAGCTGAGGACAGCTCTCAGGTCTGAGGCTTCGGCAGCCGGTCGCTACGCGGTGAGACGCAGGAAGGTCTTCCTCCGTTAACCTCGGGGCGGTGGCACGAGTGGCCACACCACTTAATGAATTGACTCAAGAGCTTTAACCGTTAAGAGCATGGTCACCTGCGAGTGCCTCTGATTAGAGGCTCTTAATGAGGCCAGGCACCACAGCCTGTTAGCCACCACCACCGTAAAACACCTATTAAAGACTTTATGATCCTCATCGCCCCTCTCATCACAACACATCTGGGCCTCGTCCGGGAACGGACTGCCACAGCCTCAACAACCTCCACAACCTTTACCCCACAACCTCCACCCAAAACCACTTTACCCCCACAATCTCCTCATACCTCTACAGCCTCCTCTATTCCCTGACCTCCTCTATACCCTGACCTCCACAGCCTCCTCTATAGCCTGACCTCCACAGCCTCCTCTATAGCCTGACCTCCACAGCCTCCTCTATTCCCTGACCTCCTCTATACCCTGAACTCTTCCATACCCTGACCTCCACAGCCTCCTAGTCTATCCTTTCTTCCCTCTCTCCTCCATTGACTCTAGAGACCCAGTACTTTTGTATAGTATGTTACAAGACATGAAGGTTTGCAGTTGTTCTCGTGATTGTGATATATTAAACATTTTACGTATGGCATATAATGCCTCATGCTCAAACTAACATGAAGAACCCACCTGGGAGTGTAAAGATGACAGGTGTAAACCCACCTGGGAGTGTAAAGATGCCCGGTGTAAACCCACCTGGGAGTGTAAAGATGCCCGGTGTAAACCCACCTGGGAGTGTAAAGATGACTGGTATAAACCCACCTGGGAGTGTAAAGATGCCCGGTGTAAACCCACCTGGGAGTGTTAAGATGACCGGTGTAAAACTACCTGGGAGTGTAAAGATGCCCGGTGTAAACCCACCTGGGAGTGTAAAGATGACTGGTATAAACCCACCTGGGAGTGTAAAGATGCCCGGTGTAAACCCACCTGGGAGTGTTAAGATGACCGGTGTAAAACCACCTGGGAGTGTAAAGATGACCGGTGTAAAACTACCTGGGAGGGTAAAGATGACCGGTGTAAAACCACCTGGGAGTGTAAAGATGCCCGGTGTAAACCCACCTGGGAGTGTAAAGATGACCGGTGTAAACCCACCTGGGAGTGTAAAGATGCCCGGTGTAAACCCAGTTAACATGGTTCTCTTTCTCTGCAGACACTTCCTCTTTAAGACGGGAACAGGAAGTACGGCATTCTTCGGCACGGCGACGCCCGGCTACACCATGGCGACGGGGGCGGTCTACTCCACGCCTGCCCGGCCCCTCCCACGCAGCTCGCTCTCCAGGGGGGCCTTCAAGTTCAAGAAGTCCCCGCGCCACTGCTCCTGGAGGTGCACTGCCCTGGGCGCCGTGGGCGTGGCCACGCTGCTGTCACTCATCCTCTGCTACTGCATCGGTACGACCTGATTACACATCTACTGTACCAATAATATTATATCTACTGTATCAATAATGATATATCTACTGTATCAATAATGATATCTACTGTATCAATAATACGCTTACTGTATCAATAATACGTTTACTGCATCGGTTAGGTACAACCTGATCCTATCTACTGTATCAATAACTATACATCTATTGTATCAATAATTAATATATCTGCTTTATCAATAATGATAAATCTACTGTATCAATAATATGTTTACTACATCTGTACGAACTTATTATATCTATTGTATCAATAATAATAATAATAATAATAATATATATGCTGTATCAATATCATATATCTGCTGTATCAATAATAATTGTTCTACTGTTTCAATAATACGTTAACTGCATCGGTACGACCTATTCCCAAATCCCTCCTCCAAAGGTAAACCGAACGCAGCCCAGCACTGCAGCCCACACTGTTTGAGATGCTCTCTGCCTGTGTAGTACATGAGCAACATGATGGTATCGGATCGGTGCCTAGACTTGCGAACTCCCGATAATGCATTTTAGGCAGTATCGGAGGAATTTCCGAGACCGCCATCGCTATCGGATCAACTCAATTTAATTTAAGAACTGAACCGGTCAAATACGTACAAAACACAGGAGCCTACAGATCAGTGTCCTGCAGGTCAGAAAGATAGATAGTTGGTTAGTTGTTGGTTAGTTGATAGTTAATTGCAGGCTCCAATAGGTTTAGGAGTCTTTCTAAGATAGATAGTTGGTTAGTTGTGGGTTAGCTGTATGCTCCAGTAGGAATAGTGTGTCTCAGATAGATAGTTGGTTAGTTGTTGTTAGTTGTTAGTTAACTGCAGCCTCCAGTAGGTATAGTCTGTCTCAGATGGATAGTTGGTCAATTGTGGGTTAGCTGCAGGCTCCAGTGGGAATAGTCTGTCTCAGATAGATAGTTGGTTAGTTGTTGGTTAGTTGTTATTTATCTTCAGGCTCCAGTAGTTGTTGTCTGTCTCAGATAGATAGTTGGTTAGTTATTATTTAGATGGAGGCTTCAGTAGGTATAGTCTGTCTCAGATAGATAGTTGGTTAGTTGTTATTTAGCTGCAGGCTCCAGTAGGTATAGTCTGTCTCAGATAGATAGCTGGTTAGCTGTGTGTTAGGTGCAGGGTCCAGTAGGTATCGTCTGTCTCAGATAGATAGCTGGTTAGCTGTGTGTAAGGTGCAGGCAGTCTGGGCTGTGGACTATGTCTCAGCGCTGATGTCAGTGGCCGGCCTCACCTTTAGAGGTGGACACAGCAATAAAGCGGTGTAATGTATCGGCGGTCCGTGTCTATAATCCTCGTCCCCCAGCGCTGATATAAAGGTTCTATAGAGCTGGTCCCGCGATGCGCAGTGTCAACCGCTTGTATACGGGAGATACATCTCGCTAGGAAGACTCTAACAGCGTTTTATTGACGACCAGAGAGGACCTCTGGAAGAGGATATAAAGCACCACGTATCACTGCCTTCCTCTCCCCAGCTCCTCATACTGCCTTCCCCTCTCTCTCCTCTCTCTCTCCTGTCTCCTCTCTCTCTCCTCTCTCCCCTCTCTCTCCTCTCTCTCTCCTGTCTCCTCTCTCTCCTCTCTCTCTCCTGTCTCCTCTCTCTCTCCTGTCTCCACTCTCTCCTCTCTCTCTCCTCTCTCTCCTCTCTCTCTCCTGTCTCCTCTCTCTCCTGTCTCCTCTCTCTCCACTGTCTCCTCTCACACCTCTCACTCTCCTCTCTCTCCTCTCTCTCTCCTCTCCCTCCTGTCTCCTCTCTCTCCACTCTCTCCTCTCTCTCCGCCTCTATCTCTCCACCTCTTTCTACTCTCTCTCTCTCCTCTCTTTCTTCTCTCGCTTCCCTCTCCCCTCTCTCCTCTCTCCTCTCTATCTTCTCTCTCTCCTCCTCTCCTCTCTCTTTCCTCTCCCCTCCCTCCTCTCTATCTTCTCTCTCTCCACCTCTCTCTCCTCTCTCTCCTCCTCTCATCTCTCTTTCCTCTCCTCTCTCCACCGCCTGGTTCCTCCCTTTGATTCATCAAATGACCAGGACGGGGCGAGACGATCCTCAACTTGTGTTTAAATATTTGAATCTGGTTCCTCTCTGATGTCGTTCTTCTCCTCCCTTGTTCCCCTCAGCGGAGGGAAGGTGGAGACACCAGATGAAACTCATAGCCAGGCTGAGTTAGAGGAGCAGGTAGGGCTTCTGGGGCGGGTGGAGGAAAGAATGGAGTCGGAGACGTCAGAGGTGGGGGAGGTGGAGGAGAGGTGGGGTTGGTGTAGCAGCAGCTGAGAGCTTTGCCGACGCCTAAGGAGACAGGAGGAACTTTCTCTCTTTCTTCACTTTCATCCTCAGCTATAGCTGCCAGCACACAGACACACACATACACAAAGACACACACTGACACACACACCCACAGACACACACCCACATACACACAGACACACATCCACATACACACACACAGACACACACACACGGAGACACGTATACACCCACACACACAAACAGATACAGATACAGAAACAGAGACACACACACACACACACACAAACAACCACACACACACAACCGCAACCACATACAAACACCACACACACCACAAACACACAGACACACACACACACAAAAACACAGACTTCGCTCGAGGACGAACCGCAGTGCAAAGCCACCATTTTAGGAAGCTTAATGAAAGGTTTTCTGTTCGGACTTTGTTGATTATGAGGTTCTACCGCTTCAAACGGCTCATCACTAAAGACACGTTACAGGCTGGGGAGTGGAGAGGGGAGAGGGGGGAGAGGAAGGGGGAGGAGAGGGAGGAGAGGGGGAGGAGAGGGAGGAAAGGAGAGAGAGGGAGGGGAGGAGAGGGAGGAGAGAGGAAGAGAGGAAGAGATGGAGGGGGGAGAGGAGGGAGGATGAGAGGGAGGGGAGAGGAGGAGAAGCAGAAGGAGAGAAGAGAGAGGGAGGGGAGGATAGGAGAGGAGAGGAGAGAGGAAGAGGGGGAGGAGAGGAGGGAGGATGAGAGGGAGGGGAGAGG